>NC_080112.1:104531742-104837796 GCF_950005125.1 Chionomys nivalis | reverse complement strand
GCCTTTAATCCCAGCACTCGGGAGGCAGAGGCAGGCGGATCTCTGTAAGTTCGAGGCCAGCCTGGTCTACAAAGGGAGTTCCAGGAAAGGCTCCAAAGCTACAGAGAAACCCTGTCTCGAAAAACCCAAAAAAAAAAAAAAAAAAAAAAAAAAAAAAAAAAAAAAAAGAAAACCTATTCTAGCATGGGATATGGGAATAGGGAATATGATATTGTTGTTATTGGAAGATTGGTATCTTTTTGGTGTTTTGAGACATGGTCTTTCTATGTAGCTCTGACTGTCCTGAAACTCACTGTAGTCCAGGCTGACCTTGAATTTAGAGATCTGTCTGTCTCTGCCTCTCAAATGCTGGGATTAAAGGAATGTGCCACCACTGCCTGACCCTGAAGTTAGATATGTTAAAGCATGCCTCTTTTTTTTTTTTTTTTTTTTTTTTTTCCCGCACTGCAGGTTTAATTCAGGGCTTGGTAAATGCTGAAACTCTGTATGATCTTTTTGCCTCAAATAGTAAATTTCTATTATATTCTCATCAGTTAATTTTAAGACTTGTTTTTAAGCTTTGCTTGTAAGACTCTAAACACTTTTTCTATGGCTAATTTAGTCGCACTCCTCAAGTTTGTTCTTTTTATAATCTCTAAAGCAGTGGTTCTCAATCTTCCTAATGGTGCGACCCTTTAATACAGTTTCTTGTGTTGTAGTGACCCCCAAACATAAAATTATTTTTATTGCTACTTCACAGCTGTAATTTTGCTAATTCTATGAATCATAATGTAAATATCTATGTTTTCCAGTGGTCTTAGATGACTCCTGTGAAAAGGTCATTTGACCCCAAAGGAGTCAAGACCTATAGGTCCAGAACCACTGCTCTAAAAGGCTTGGTGAGATCTCTTCAATTTAATCAGAGCACAAATGTCTCAGCCCTGTGCAATCTGTAGGAGTTGAGTTTATTCTTCTCTGTTAGCCATTTGCCCATTCTAATGGAGTCTCATCTCTGTATGTGCAGATTGCGTACTCAGCATTGTCTCAAGTAGACTCTCTTGTAGTTCTCTAGTATTATTTTTCTGTGGAGATTACTCTTCTGTGGTTCTATGCTCTGTAAATTGAAGCTGCCTCATTTTCCCTGGTCTTCTATGTCTCTTTTTCCAGGCCCGCAGTACTGCAGTACTCTGTGTGCTTTGTCTTCCCCTTGTGCTGCACTGTGGAAAGTACTTCCACATACACAGCATGGATTGCTGTAAGGCTTACTTAATTTGTTTCTGTTCTCTCAGGGATCATGGCCCTCTGCAGCCTGTTGTCCAATGTCTGAAAACAGTTGTTTCATGTATTTTCTCTGATTTTCTAGTTGTTGACAGATGGAGGGCTAGTCTACTACAAGGTACTTCTTTATGGCCAGAAGCAGAAGTGCCTCATGTAACTTTTATCATTGAATGAGTTGTGTTTGCTTGTTACTCTTTAGTTAGTAAACTACTGAATTGGTATTCATTGAGTGTCATACTTTAGAATTATACTTTCTTAATTAATGCATGAACAATAATTAACCAGTTCCTCCTCTACATGTGTTTAAATAATGTCTGTATGTATGAGAGACATTTACATGTTGAATTTGTATGTAATCTCTTTGAAGTAAGATCATTACAATTGTGACCTACATTTTTTTTCCCCACTGGATTTTTTTTCACTCATAGCGAAGTGTTTTGATAGAGTGTAAAGCAACATTTTATTAGTTTCTCAAATCCCTTGCTATCCTCTTTGCAGAATGAAAATTTTTACTCTTTATGTCATAGTGGGGAGTAAAGAATATGAAAGTATAATTGTCCATGTCTCTTAACTGCAATTTTAATTTGAATAGTCTCATAAGATACATTTCTTTTCTCCAAGAAATAAGTGAAGGCTCTTTTGAGTTCAGAGCTAAAATTAAGCACTCTTTTAGGTCGAGTCCCCAGGACACTCAGTTTTTCATTCTATGTAGCACTGTCTCATCTTTACATTTCCTGTGTTGTCTCTGTAGATGGTTAGAAAAGCAATACTTCATCAGGTTGCTGTCAGTGCTCCTCTGTGAGATGGTTATTAAAAGCATTTTCTTTCCTCGCCAATTCAGAGTGCCAGGCTTTCACTGCTCTTATATACTTGAGCTCTTCTGCCACAAGGGAGAGGGTCGCTAAACAGCTCTCAAAGCTGGGTTTATAGCCTTTCATATAATTTGGCCTTTCAGTGAACTAGGTAAGGTGGTTCTTCATCTTTCTCTACCCCTCTATCATTAATACGGTTGATCGTTGGAAAGAGCTGCAGTCAAACAAAAGTGGAAACTTTTGTAATTTATGTATAGCTTTAAAAAGGCAAAGAAATGAAGGATTATTGCAGTTGGTGCAGTCCCCGATACAATTAATATCAAATGCATATAAATCCTATTAGAGATCTGTCATGGGTGAAAAAGGAATATGAAAAATGCGTGACCTATCTTTATTAGATTCAGTTAGAGAGAGACCATACAGAGCTAAGGAGCTTTACGAACTGCATATTAATCATAACCAGTCTTCTGAGATAAACCTATTTCTTGTAACTTATCAAAGCCATACAGAAGATTAGTCATTCCCTTTGGTCAAGGAATGTTTTACATATTGTTCTGAGTTTTGAACATCATAGCTTTAAAAACTGATTAACAGATATTTTAATACTAAATATATATCTCATTGAATTATATAGCTTAGACAGCTATTATCCAGTAATGCCCCCTCAATAGGGAGATGGGCTCTTTGTCAAAACCTCTGTAACATTGTTATGTTGCAAGGAGGCACTCTAGGGAGTTGTATTAGAGATAACACAAAAGAATTTTGCTACAGCAAGCCATAGTTAAATTGTGCAGAAACACTTCTTTCTTAAATCTTTATTTTAAGCAACAATTGCTAGATGCCAACACCATTTTTTAATGTCATTTTCAATTCCTGAAGTCTTTTATCTCATTGAGAAGGAGGAGAATTAGCTCAAGGGGATGGTTAAGACCATCATGTTCATGCACTGTAGTACTAAAGATAGTGGATGTACAACAGCTATAGTCTGACAAAGATAATTAAGACTGTATTTTAAAAATGGGAGGAAGAGAGCAAGAGAATTTCGCCAGATTATTAAACTTTTTAGATAACATATAAAGCGTAAATACACTGGATTTTGTACTGTTGTCCCTAAATACTGAGAAACGTTGATTGCCACTTAAGTACCCTAAATTTATTAGAATACTGACAAAAACATAGAAAGATTTAACAATGAAGATTTTTGTATTTAATGGTGTACCATTTTATAGCTTTTTTTCATATTTCCAAAATAGTAGGTTTGTTTAAAAAGCTGAAAAAAAAAGCTTTACAGAATTACATATGCTGAAAAAACTCTTCCCATCCTCTATTATAAGGACAACTAATTCTAATAATCCTAAGTATTTTAAGAACTCATTTACTGATGAAAAATATAGAAACTGAACCCATCATAAATCTACAGCTCCATGAGTTGTTCCAAAGTGTCTATGTCTGTGTAATGAACACTCAGTTTAAGGAATGAAGATGGAAATCACTTCTCAGTTCTTTTGACCTATGCAAACACAACCCGTAATTTACTTTACAATACTCTATTTTCAGCTGTTTTAAATTTCATATTAAAAACATATGCTCTCATGGATTTGTGACGGCCTTTACTGCGTTTAATGTAATTGTCAGTTTTTTTTTTTTTTTTAAATTACTGGTCTATACCTGAAGTTAGCCATTTTTTAAGAAAGGGATAGATACTAAATATTGTAGGCTCTGTGGAATATTTGGTCCCTGCCACAAACATTCAAGTTCACTGCTGTAGATTGTATAGAAATGAATAGTATAGTGTAAGATTCCATTGTATGACTATATCATAGTCAACATACCGATTCAGATACAGGAATGCAATGGGTTTTCCCTTTTTCCCTGAATACTCATACATTTATTATCATCATCATCATCTTTGTTATTTTAGTAATTTTATTTTATGTGCATGGGTGTCTTGTCTGCATTGATATCTCTGCACCATGTGTGCATGTAATACCCACAGAGGTCAGAGGAAAGTTTTAAATCCCATGGAACTTGAGGTAAACATAGTTGTGAGCTGTCATGTGGTTGCTGCAAGTGCTCTTCATAGCTGATCTATTTCTCCAACTTCATAACATTTGTTTTTTCATACATTGCTGTGCATTTCTATTTGACATGTCTTATTAATGTATCATCGGGCATGCTTGAGTTCAACATAAGTAGGAATGCTAAAACTATTCTAAAAGGTAGATTAATTGAATGCTCCACCAATAAAAGTTTATCATTGCTTGTACCAATAGTGTTTTCCCAAGATATTTTCCTTACTAATTAAGTTAGCATATAATGATGCTTTCATTTAAAAATCATATCATTAGTAATCCCAAATATTAATGCATATTTGGTCACAAATATATAGACAATGTATAGACAATATTATATGGTAGACTTCAGTGTCTTAAAAATCTGCATAGTATATATGATTTCTAGAGTGAGCAGATTTTATTGTTAACACACGTCTAATAGTACCGTAGGTGTAGTCATAGCGAGCAAAGGAGACTGCATTCTAGATAGCATAAATTCTGCATAATGGAATTTTAATGGCTATTTTAAATGTTGTTTTGACCTTTATTTTAGAGTTCAAACCCAAAAGCTCTTTTCTCAAATATCTATGTCACACTTTTTGATATTACTTACTTTCTATCAATATTCTCCGGTTTCTTATAATCACCTCATCCTGCCCCAGTAATTTTGCCTGATTCTTGAAGATTTTGTTTAGGAGATAAATTTTCTCCCTTGCCATGATGCGTTCATATTATGAACTTTATGTGTGTGCACCAACATTTATAGCTTTAGACTTTTAACTAACTTTGCAGTCTCATTATGTTGACAGCTGTGTCTAATCAAGTTAAAATATCTAAAGTGTGATTTATAATAATCTGAATAATTATCCCTGTTTTCTGCACCACTTGACCAGACAAAAGTCCCAACCTCTGAGTTTCATCATGTAGCAAGTAGAAAATAGAGAGAAGTGTTCTATTAAGTACTGATAATTAGCAAATAATATAATAATTTCTTTCCATTAGTTAAATTAAAGGTAAGTAAAAGCTTCACATTTTATATGTCTCTTACTAGGGAATGAATTGTTATATTTTTCCATTTTTTAAAAATTTATTAGATTTTTAAAAAATACTAATCCAAGTTCCCACTCCCTCCCCTCCTCCCATTCCCTCCACACACCCTCCCACCCCACCCCCATCTAATCCTCAGAGAGGGTAAGGCACATTGCTTTGTGGAAGGTCCAAGGCCCTCCCTACTATTCTAGGTTGAGCAAGGTATACATCCAAAGAGAATAGGATCCCCAAAAGCCAGTACATGCAGTAAGGGATAAATTCTGGTACCACTGCCAGTGGTCCCTCAGTCTGACCCAGACATGCACTGTCAACCACATTCAGAGGAACTAATTTGGTCCTGTGCTTGTTCCTTCTCAGTCCGGCTGGAGTTGGTGCCCTCCTATTAGCTCAGGTAGACTGTTTCAGTGGATGAACCCTTCATGGTCTTGACCTCTTTGCTCATATTCTCATTCCTTCCACTCTTCAACAGTGCTCCGATGTGGGTCTCTGCCTCTGTTTCTGGAATTGTTATATTTTAAGTATGAAATACTGTGAATTTTAATATTATAAGTCATTTCACAGTCATAATTTTGGGTAGTGAGGCAAGTAATTCTGGAATAGTGAACTGTACCAGTAGATAATGAGCATTATTCATGTCTTTATAGTTTTCAAAAAATAAAGTCATAAATATATGCTGACTAATCCAATATAAATAAGTCATCATTATCATCTTCAAAAAATAATTGCTTTGGATAATAAAAAAAGCATGTTTTTTTTTTTTTTTTTCTTTTATTTATTTTTTTAAAATTTCCACCTGCTCCCCGTTTCCCATTTCCCTCCCCTCCTCCCAAATATTGCCCCCTCCCCCCACTCCCCTCCCCCTATCCCCACTCCTCTTCTCCTCCCCCCACACCATTCCCCCTCCCTCTCGATACTGAAGAGCAGTCCAAATTCTCTGCCCTGCGGGAAGACGAAGGTCTTCTATCTACGTCCAGGAAGGTGAGCTTCTAAACAGGCTAAGCTCCCACAAAGCCAGTTCATGTATTAGGATTGAAACCTAGTGCCATTGTCCTTGGCTTCTCATCAGTCTTCATTGACCGCCATGCTCAGAGAGTCCGGAATCAACCCATGCTTATTCAGTCCCAGACCAGCTGGCCTTGGTGGGCTCCTAATAAATCAGTTCCACTGTCACAGTGGGTGGGTGCATCCCTCGTGGTCCTGATTTTTTGCTCTTGTTCTCCCTCCTTCTGCTCCTCATTTGGACCTTAAGAGCTCAGACCGTTGCTCCAAATTGAGAATCTGTCTCTACCTCGATCCATCGCCAGATGAAGGTTCTAAGGTGATATGCAAGAAATTCATCAGTATAGGATAGGGTCATTTCAGGTTCCCTCTCCTTAGTTGCCCAAGGTACCAGCTGGGGACATATTCCTGGACACCTGCGAACCCCTCTAGAGTCAAGTCTCTTGCCAGCCCTAAGATGGCTCCCTTAGATAGGATATATACTTCGCTGCTCCCGTATCCATCCTTCCTATATCCCAACCATCCCAATCCCCCGAGCTCCTCCCATCCTCCCCTTCTCATATTTCTCATCCCATTTCCCCTTTGCCCCATGCCACCTCACCCGCAAGTTCCCAGTTTTTGCCCTGCAATCTTGTCTACTTCCCCCTCTCCATGCGGATGACTATATGATTTTCTTTGGGTTCACTTTCTTATTTAACTTCTATAGGATCACACATTATATGCTTAATGTCTTTTATTTATGGCTAGAAACCGATTATGAGTGAGTACATCCCATGTTCCTCTTTTTGGGTCTGGGATACCTCACTCAGGATAGTGTTTTCTATTTCCATCCATTTGCACGCAAAATTCGAGAAGTCATTGTTTTTTACTGCTGAGTAGTACTCTAATATGTATATATTCCACACTTTCTTTATCCATTCCTCCATTGAAGGGCATCTAGGTTGTTTCCAGGTTTTGGCTATTACAAACAATGCTGCTATGAACATAGTTGAACAGATACTTTTGTCATTTGATGTGGCATCTCTTGGGTATATTCCCAATAGTGGTATTACTGGATCTTGGGGTAGGTTGATCCCAAATTTCCTGAGAAATCGCCACACTGATTTCCAAAGTGGTTGCACAAGTTTGCATTCCCACCAGCAATGAATGAGTGTGCCTCGTTCTCCACAACCTCTCCAGCAAAGGCTATCATTGGTGTTCTTGATTTTAGCCATTCTGACAGGTGTAAGATGGTATCTCAAAGTTGTTTTAATTTGCATTTCCCTTATCGCTAAGGAGGTTGAGCATGACCTTAGGTGTCTTTTGGCCATTTGAATTTCTTCTGTTGAGAATTCTCTGTTCAGATCAGTGCCCCATTTTTTTATTGGGTTCATTAGCATTTTAAAGTTTAGTTTCTTGAGTTCTTTATATATTTTGGTGATCAGACCTTTGTCTGTTGCAGGGTTGGTGAAGATCTTCTCCCAGTCAGTGGGTTGCCTTTTTGTCTTAGTGACAGTGTCCTTTGCTTTACAGAAGCTACTCAGTTTCAGGAGGTCCCATTTATTCAATGTTGCCCTTAATGTCTGTGCTGCTGGGGATAAACGTAGGAAGTGATCTCCTGTACCCATATGTTGTAGAGTACTTCCAACTTTTTCTTCTATCAGGTTCAGTGTGTTCAGACTAATATTGAGGTCTTTAATCCATTTGGACTTGAGTTTTGTGCATGGTGATAGATATGGATCTATTTTCATTCTTCTACACGTTGACAACCAGTTCTGCCAGCACCATTTGTTGAAGATGCTCTCTTTTTTCCATTGAATACTTTTAGCTCCTTTATCAAAAATTAGGTGTTCATAAGTTTGTGGGTTGAAATCAGGGTCTTCTACTCGGTTCCATTGATCAACTTCTCTGTTTTTATACCAATACCAAGCTGTTTTCAATACTGAGGCTCTGTAATAGAGTTTGAGGTCAGGGATGGTAATGCCTCCAGACGATCCTTTATTATATAAGATTGTTTTGGCTATCCTGGGTTTTTTGTTTCTCCATATAAAGTTGATTATTGTCCTCTCAAGATCTGTGAAGAATTTTGATGGGATTTTAATGGGGATTGCATTGAATCTATAAATTGCCCTTGGTAGAATTGCCATTTTTACTATGTTGATCCTCCCTATCCAAGAGCAAGGGAGATCCTTCCATTTTCTGGTATCCTCCTCAATTTCTTTCTTCATTGACTTAAAGTTCTTGTCAAATAGATCCTTTACTTCCTTGGTTAGGGTTACCCCAAGATATTTTATGCTATTTGTGGCTATCGTGAAGGGTGATGCTTCTCTGATTTCCATCTCTGCTTCCTTATCCTTTGTGTATAGGAGGGCAACTGATTTTTTGGAATTGATCTTGTATCCTGCAACGCTACTAAAGGTGTTTATCAGCTGAAGGAGTTCTTTGCTGGAGTTTTTGGGGTCGCTTATGTACACTATCATATCGTCTGCAAATAATGAAAGTTTAACTTCTTCCTTTCCGATTTGAATCCCTTTGATCCCCTTATGTTGTCTTATTGCTATTGCTAGAATTTCAAGCACTATATTAAAGAGGTATGGAGAGAGTGGACAACCTTGTCGTGTTCCTGATTTTAGTGGAATAGCTTTGAGTTTCTCTCCATTTAATTTGATGTTAGCTGACGGCTTGCTATAAATTGCTTTTATTATATTTAGGAACGACCCTTGTATTCCTAATCTCTCTAAGACCTTTATCATAAAGGGATGTTGAATTTTGTCAAATGCTTTTTCCGCATCTAATGAAATGATCATATGGTTTTTTTCTTTCAGATTATTTATATGATGGATTACATTGATAGATTTTCGTATGTTGAACCAGCCCTGCATCTCTGGGATGAAGCCTACTTGATCATAATGGATAATTTTTCTAATGTGTTCTTGGATTCGGTTTGCCAGTATTTTATTGAGTATTTTTGCGTCGATGTTCATGAGTGAGATTGGCCTGTAGTTCTCTTTCTTGGTTGTGTCTTTGTGTGGTTTTGGTATCAGAGTAACTTCAGCTTCATAAAAGGAATTTGGCAATGACTTCTCTGTTTCAATATTGTGAAATACATTAAGGAGTATAGGTATTAGGTCTTCTTGGAAGTTCTGGTAGAATTCTGCATTAAAGCCGTCTGGACCTGGGCTTTTTTTGGTGGGAAGGTTTTTTATAACAACTTCTAATTCTTCGCGACTAACAGGTCTATTTAGATTGTTCACCTGGTCCTGGTTTAACTTTGGTATATGGTACTTATCTAAAAAAGTGTCCATTTCTTTTACATTTTCCAATTTTGTGGCATACAGGTTTTTGTAGTAAGATCTAATGATTCTCTGAATTTCGTCTGTGTCTGTGGTTATGTCTCCCTTTTCGTTTCTGATTTTGTTAATTTGCGTATTCTCTCTCCGCCGTTTGATTAGTTTGGATAGGGGTTTATCAATCTTATTGATTTTCTCCAAGAACCAGCTTTTTGTTTCATTGATTCTTTGGATTGTTTTCTGTGTTTCTATTTTGTTGATTTCAGCCCTCAATTTGATTATTTCCAGTCTTCTACTTCTCCTAGGTGAGTCTGCTTCTTTTCTTTCTAAAGCTTTAAGGTGGGCTATTAGGTCTCCAATGTGTGCTTTCTCCGTTTTCTTTATGTGGGCACTTAATGCTATGAACTTTCCTCTTAGCACTGCTTTCATAGTGTCCCATAGGTTTGAGTATGTTGAGTCTTCGTTTTCATTGAATTCAAGAAAGACTTTAATTTCTTTCTTTATTTCTTCCTTGATCCAGGTGTGGTTCAGTAGTTGACTGTCCAATTTCCATGAGTTCATAGGCTTTCTGGGGATAGCATTGTTGTTGAATTCTAACTTTAATCCATGGTGATCTGATAAGACACAGGTGGTTACCGATATTTTTTTGTAACTGTGTAAGTTTGCTTTGTTACCGAGTATGTGGTCTATTTTCGAGAAGGTTCCATGAGCTGCAGAGAAGAAGGTATATTCTTTCTTATTTGAGTGGAATGTTCTATAGATGTCTGTTAAGTCCATTTGATTCATTACCTCCCTTAATCCTCTTATTTCTCTGTTAGGTTTCTGTCTGATTGACCTGTCCATTGGTGAGAGAGGAGTGTTGAAATCTCCTACTATTAGTGTGTGTGGTTTGATGACTGCCTTGAGTTTTAGTAACGTTTCTTTTACATAAGTGGGTGCTTTTATATTAGGGGCATAGATATTCAGGATTGAGACTTCATCCTGGTGAATTGTTCCTGTTATGAGTAAAAAATGTCCATCTCCATCTCTTTTGATTGATTTTAGTTTGAAGTCAACTTTCTTAGAAATTAGTATGGCCACACCTGCTTGTTTCTTAGGTCCATTTGCTTGATAAACCTTTTCCCAGCCCTTTACTTTGAGTAGATGTCTGTCTTTGTGGTTGAGGTGTGTTTCTTGTAAGCAACAGAATGTTGGATCCTGTTTTCGTATCCAATCTCTTAGCCTGTGCCTCTTTATAGGTGAGTTGAGTCCATTGATATTAAGTGATATTAATGACCAGTGGTTGTTAACTCCGGTCATTTTTCCTTTCTTTCTTTCTTTCCTTCTTTTGGTAGTAGAGTTTGTGTGTTTCCCTTCTTCAAGTTGTGCTGGTGAAGGGTCATTAGATGTCTGAGTTATTGTGGGCATTGTTGGACTCCTTGGTTTGTGATTTTCCTTCAATTACTTTCTGAAGGGCTGGATTTGTGGCTACGTATTGTTTAAATTTGTTTTTATCCTGGAAAATTTTGTTTTCTCCATTTATAGTGAATGAAAGCTTGGCTGGGTATAGTAGTCTGGGCTTGCATCCATGGTCTCGTAGTTTCTGCAGTATATCTATCCAGGACCTTCTGGCTTTCATGGTTTCCATAGAGAAATCAGGTGTAAGTCTGATAGGTTTACCTTTATAGGTAACTTGACCTTTTTCCTTTGCAGCTCTTAATATTCTTTCTTTATTCTGTATGTTTTGTGTTTTGATTATTATATGACGAGGAGATGTTTTTTTTTGATCCAGTCGATTTGGTGTTCTGTATGCTTCTTGGACCTTCAAAGGAATATCTTTCTTAAGGTTGGGAAAGTTTTCTTCTATAATTTTATTAAATATATTTTCTGGACCATTGAGCTGTACTTCTTCTCCTTCTTCTATCCCTATTATTCTTAGGTTTGGTCTTTTTATTGTGTCCCAGATTTCCTGAATGTTTTGTGATGAGAATTTGTTGGTTATGCTGTTTTCTTTGATGAGAGTGTTTATTTTCTCTATGGTATCTTCAGTGTCTGAGATTCTTTCTTCTATCTCTTGTAATCTGTTGGTGGTACTTGTCTCTGTAGTTCCTGTTCGTTTATTCAAATTTTCCATCTCCATCCTTCCCTCGGTTTGTGTTTTCTTTATTACTTCCACTTCATTCTTCAAGTCTTGAACCGTTTCCCTTACCTGTTTGATTACTTTTTCTTGTTTCTCTTGGTTTTCTTGGGTATCTTTGAGAGATTTATTCATTTCCTCTACCTTTTTGTTTGTAATCTCTAATTGGTTGTGGCAGTTTTTCACCTCCTGTTTAAGGTCCTCTATTATTTTCATAAAATTCACTTTTGAGTCGAATTCTTCTAATTCTTCTGGATTAGGGTGTACACTTCTCATTTCGGTATTCCTGGATCCTGGTGATGTCACGTTGCCTTTCAAGTTGTTGGGGGAATTCTTGCATTGGCGCCTGCCCATCTTTTCCTTCAAATGGAGCCAGGAGAGGCCTGATGTCTTGGACCAGTCTTTGCTGTGACTAACTCTCTAGGTGTATCTCCTCAGTGTAGGGGCAGGAACCGTTCCCTTCCAGATGAACTCCTCAACACCAAAACATGGATGCGTGGTATTCCAATGACCCGCGTAAAGAAGGCCGAATGCAAGGGGTCGGGCGGGGTCGAGTAGAACACAGGCGACACTGCAGTACAAGCTGGAGGTGCCTGCACTCCCTTTCGGGGGTTGCTGAGGCCTGCCCGCTAGGCAGGCACTCACTGCTCTGGTTGGGTAGCCTTAGTGTAGGGGCGTTTGTGCTCTCTACCGGGACCGTCCGCCCCAGGATAGTACACACTCACCCGTCCCGATGAAACTTCTCGGCACCTACACAGGAACTCCTGGATGCCACAATGAGCCAGGGACAAAGGGAAGTAGGGTGCAGGCAGAGCAGGTCCAGGAGATCACAGCAGAGACTGCAGCCCCAGCAGCAGGGGCCCGCTTTCCCTGGCGGGGACCTTGAGGCCTGCCCTCTAGTCCGGCACTCACTGCTCTGGGCTGGTAGCCTTAGTGAAAGGGCAGGAAACTGTTCCACAGCTAAGGACCTTGCAGACAAGGCAGGCTTGGGGGTGGGGGTGGGGGGCGGGTGTGTAGGAAAGAAAGCCTTGCAGCAGGAGCTGGGGGGGGGGCGTTTGTGCTCTCTACCGGGACAGTGCGCCCCAGGATAGCACACACTCACCCATCCAGATGGGACTTCTCAGCACCTATGCAGGGATTCCTGGTGGCCCCAATGAGCCCGGGACCAAGGGAAATAGGGGGCAGGGAGAGCAGGTCCAGGAGATCACAAGCAGAGACTGCAACCCCAGCAGCAGGGGCCTGCTTCCCCTGGTGGGGACCTTGAGGCCTGCCCTCTAGTCAGGCACTCACTGGTCTGGGCTGGTAGCCTTAGTGAAAGGGCAGGAAACTGTTCCACAGCTAAGGACCTTGCAGACAAGGCAGGCTTGGGGGTGGGGGTGGGGGCGGGTGTGTAGGAGAGAAAGCCCTGCAGCAGGAGCTGGGGGAGGGGCGTTTGTGCTCTCTACCGGGACCGTCCGCCCCAGGATAGCACACACTCACCCGTCCCGATGAAACTTCTCGGCACCTACACAGGAACTCCTGGATGCCCCAATGAGCCAGGGACAAAGGGAAGTAGGGTGCAGGCAGAGCAGGTCCAGGAGATCACAGCAGAGACTGCAGCCCCAGCAGCGGGGGCCCGCTTTCCCTGGCGGGGACCTTGAGGCCTGCCCTCTAGTCAGGCCCTCACTGCTCTGGGTTGGTAGCCTTAGTGAAAGGGCAGGAAACTGTTCCACAGCTAAGGACCTTGCAGACAAGGCAGGCTTGGGGGTGGGGGTGGGGGGCGGGTGTGTAGGAAAGAAAGCCTTGCAGCAGGAGCTGGGGGGGGGGGGGCGTTTGTGCTCTCTACCGGGACAGTGCGCCCCAGGATAGCACACACTCACCCATCCAGATGGGACTTCTCAGCACCTATGCAGGGATTCCTGGTGGCCCCAATGAGCCCGGGACCAAGGGAAATAGGGGGCAGGGAGAGCAGGTCCAGGAGATCACAAGCAGAGACTGCAACCCCAGCAGCAGGGGCCTGCTTCCCCTGGTGGGGACCTTGAGGCCTGCCCTCTAGTCAGGCACTCACTGGTCTGGGCTGGTAGCCTTAGTGAAAGGGCAGGAAACTCAAAAAGCATGTTTTTTGAGTCAGCTTAAATCTTTTGAGAAAAGCATCTACCTTGTATGAATGTTATTTTCAAATGTAGAAGCCGTTATCTCATATAGAGTTGTAGTGCCACTGAAATTCTTTAATATTCATGGATATGCAACCTAGAAATTGCATCATACTAAGGAAAGTTCCCTGGTTAAATCATGGCAATCAGGCAAAATTGTAAGTATATCTTTGGCATTTACTGTGTTCTAGGCGTGATTTTAATAGATTGTATATAGATTTAAGTGAGAGAAGATCTAAAATACATTTATTTACACACATCAGTCCATGTGCATACACATAAATTCATGTATAGAAGAACATATACATATATTTATGTACACAACTTACACGTGAAATGTCGGCTTTGACAGAGACATTAGGGTCATCTATAGTTAGAATCAATGAAACATAATTTCCATTCTTTAATTTTCTAAATTAAAATTCTGATGTTCTAACTTGTAACTTATTATACTAAAAATTACTGGCAAAATAATATATATGTAAATGGGAAATTCCACAAATAGATCATAATAGTCTGAATACTGTCGCAGAAATTATATTAACTTTCTTAAGAAAACAATCACCAAATAGCCTCTAAAATCATACCTGCGTTTATTTATTTCAATGGCAGATAACAGCAATGAAACAAAGAGCTGTCTATTCAAATTTCTCTTCTAAGCTTTCTGTTTGTCTTAATCATACTGCTGGTGAATAATGGGGAAAGTCAGCCCAAGGGCAGATTCTACATAATTGGAAAAGATAATTTCCTATACTGTGTGATTTGAAGGCTGCACTAAGATCTCATCTGCCTTCCTTTTTACATAACCAGAATAGCCACCATTATTCCACTCAACAGATAATAACATTAGGAGAAATATTTCCAAATAGCCACTGGTACAACACATATGTAGTGCTTTGGCAAGAATTTTATAATAAACCTTCTCATATTCTCTCCCACTTGATTTATACATTTGAAGGTAGGTACTCAACAAGAAGTGGATTCATGTTGAGGTGATGAGAATGTTTCAGTCTCAGTCAGATTGCATGAGAGATGGCAACATAGTAGCTGTGTTCTGTTCTGAATGCCTGTGGGAGCATGTTGAAGCTGACAGCCAGACCAAAGTCCAGGAAGGGCACTTCTCCAGAGTGAACTGTTTCTTCCCATCATCGTCCCTCATAATACTAAAGGATTAAAATGTGAATTACCGTGTTTAGCTTTAATATTCATCTGCTGAGTAGTTTGGATACACAGTCCCATCAGGAATGAAGAATAAGTGTAACCAGACCAAATCCTATATAGGATACCTCTTTTGCAAGTCCTTTCTTTGTTCCTCTCAGCTTTGCTCAAATGAAGCCTACCTCAAATCATCCCTTTGGAAATTACAATCTCCCCTCACAACACTTCCTATCTTCCTTAATTTTTGGCAATAGCACTTACCTGTGATTTTTGTGCATAAATATAAATATGTATACACATATACATAAATGTATATATTTATGTGTGCACATAAATGGGAATGCGTTTTTTTATCTGTCCCCACTTAAATGCATGTAAAAGCTGTTACAACTATAGTGCGAGTATAGTTAGGTGTTCTAAAATATACTTGGTATTTTACATCACATTATTTTGCCTAGTTGCTGTGATTATTACCAGGGAACTTAAAGTCATTATTACCTTTGCATTGTATCAGGAAATGTTATGTAGGTAACTACCATAACTCAGATATGTAGATTTCTCTATTGTCAAATTAACTTTGGTGTGATACAGATTTAAAAAAAAAACAGTTTTGAGATAGAGATGGCTTTCTGGTTCATTGCATGCTGCACAGGCATTAAGACCTCCAGCACACATGCAAAAACAAGGTGTGCTTGCATATGTCTTTAACTCCAGGGCTGGGGTGTGGGAACTGATAATAGATCCTAGGGTGTCACTGTTCAGCTACTTTAATGAGTCTAAATGGTGGCCTCAGGTTCAGTCAGAGACCCAATGTCCAAAAAAATAAAAGTTAAAGTATGATTGAGGAAATGACACTAAAGTTGACTCTTCATATACTCAGACATCGGTAAAATATGTGTCACTCTACCTTTCCGTGCATGCACATCTGTATATATAATTCACTCTCTCTCACACATACATATGTACATCAACACACAAAGTCTCTGTAAATCTTAAAAAGTATGAGAATTATTTAATTTTTATTTTTCATGCAATCTAAAAATCATTACTCATATACCAGAGAATAAATTGATTTTTAATTAGCATTTTCTTAATTTTGAGGAATACATTTTTATGACATTCAGTATTATCTACCGTGCTGGTTTGAAGGTACTTTAATAAATGTGCCACTGAGTAATTTTTCCCCAGCGTTAATTTAATATGTTTTCAGTAAATAGACACAAAGTCACACCTATCATTAATTGAACTCAAGAGGGTGTGAATTAGGAATAAAAAAATTGATAATCAAATAACAAAATGATCAAAAAAACCCAAATTGCACTTATAAGTTGTAGCACTATCCACATCCCCCCTCAAAACCTAATAATTATTCTAAACTTGCAGTGACAGATGATATCCTACTAGAAGTAAAATTTTTGCTCATTTTTTTCCTCCTATTTTGAATATATCTGCATGTCTGATTTGACTCTTTCTTCAGTGTTTACATTAAAATAATGTGTTGCAGTTCACATAAAATGGTATTGCTTAGTTGCCCATTCAGGAGGGTATTTATTGTTTTTGGTGTGAATATTTTCCTACCCTAAACAGTTTTTTTTTTTTTTTTTTCTGTTTTTTGAGACAGGCTTTCTCTGTAGCTTTGGAGCTTGTCCTGGAACTCGCTCTGTAGACCAGGATGGCCTCAAACTCAGAGATCCACTTCCCTCTGCCTCCCAAGTGCTAGGATTAAAGGCGTGTGCCATCACCGCCTGGATTACCCTAAACATTTTTATTAATTCATTTAGTCAATAAAAAATATCTTGAACTAAAAGCAGTATTATAATTGTTTTCCAACTACTACTGTCAGGAATTTAGAAATATAATTGAAATATTATGGTAAAAAAGCAACTTGAATAGGAATTAATCTGCTAAAATCATCATTGTCATTGGATTATATGATTAGAGAGTATAATGTATAAAGGATTCCACCTGCAACTTGCCTCAGCTTTTCTACTGTTTTTTTCTAAAGTATAATCTATCCATTACTATTTTAAATTGCACTGTGCCATGTATTTTATTTTTACCTCTTTCTCAACTCAAAAATTCTTCTGCCGTGGATATTACTATGTTTTTGCGATGTTCTTGGGATAGATATTAATAATAGTTTTTGATGGGCTGGAGAGATGGCTCAATGGTTAAGAGCATTTGAGGACATTTTTTGCTTTCCAATACTCACATTGTGATTGGACACCTCCTCTGACATCTGCAGGCATTGCATGCACAATGTGTTTAGCCATACCTGCAGACAAAACATGTAAGGTAAATACACCTTCAGAATCCCTGCTCATGTATTATTTCATTAGATGACATATAAAATAGTAAATTAAAACAGTTTTGGTCATTTACCCACAATTTTTTTCCTATATCCTATGATAACTTAGCATACATACTGCATCACTAAGTATTTAATGGAGAAAGTATCTCATTCTAACTTTTCTAGAGACTGTTTTTCTTCTCAGTAATAACTGGAAGAGAAGCCTTTTTCTTTCAAAGTAAATAACTTGTCTATTTCAAAGTAAGAATGAGTCTGTATTTGTGCTTTCTAATATGGTTAGCATGTGAATATTGTGCTCCAAACACATATCATGTGATCTACACTTTTCATAACACTGTAAGTATACAACAGAAATATGGTTACTATAGACACATTGTTATACAGCATATTTCCAGAGACTTTTCCTGTAGCATGACTGAATTCAATCACTGAAAATAAACTCCTTATTGGTTACCTCAGCATCTAGCACACAGCAATCTACTTTCTGCTTTGATTAAGTAATATTTTAACTAATTCCGGTACATCCTGTAAATGGTACACTATAGCATTTGTCTGTCAGCTAATTTCAGTTACCATAATATTCTCCCATTTATCTTTGCTATAGTTTATAACAGGATTTTCTTTTATATGGCTGAATAATTTTCTATTATGTGTACCTATTTAAGGAAGAGATTCTTCATTTTGCATTATTCTACTTTTGTAGAATATTAGTTGAATGTATGTGAGAAAGTTTATTTCTGGGATTTATGTTGTTGCTTTACCTAATTTTTCTATTTTACTACCAGAAATATTATCAGTATATATTTGATTTACATACCCATTTTATATACCTGTATACCTGGTTCTGTGTAAAAATGTCTCTGGCAAAACCAGGTACTGAATGGAAAAAGTTGGCATTTAGAAAAGCCTGTTGTCAGAGGAATGTGATTAGCCATGTGAGCAGGAAGTCTCTTTCAGGCTAAGAGGAAAGTTGAAATTTAAAAAGGCTTTAACATTAGAAAGCCAGTTTGTGGGTCTTGTGATAAGGATCACACAGTGGATCAGAAGCCAGGACTGGTTGGGCTGTTTACAAATATGAATTGAGCTAAAAGTGTTGCAACTTGCTTCCTGAGTAGCCAGCCATTCCTGAGCACTGGCATTCTGATAATAAACCAAAAGGGAATGCAGACAGTGAAGATTCCCCTTAGTAGAGAGCACAGTTAACTCGTGTTCCAGCCTTTTATTTTAGGATATTTATTTTGTTTTCTCCTTTGCTCTTTTTTCTTCTGGTGAAACAGTCAAACTGTTCTTTTGCATGAGTCTCCATCTCAGTGTCTCATGTCCTCACATGCATGGATGCAGAGTGCTTTGTGACAGACTTCACAACAAGGGACCCAGTGCAGACAAAAGCCTCAAACTTTATAATTTGCTATGTTATATGCAGGAATGATGATCACACCCATTTCTCACTGCTACGGAATCAAGCATTTCATGTATTTGAAGTCCCATAATTCATTTTCCACAGTGGGTGTAGACAATGATCTCTCCAGCCTGGCACCGTGGAAACTGAACATTTAGATGTTTTCTGTGCTTCCAATGCATACATGCCTCTGACAAACTTTGCTTTATAAATTACTCTCAGTAAGAGATTAATACGAACTAATAGTAAAATAGAAGAACTTCAAAAATCTACTACAATACAGGTGGTCCAAAATACACAAATTGTTATTGGTATGATTTTACCATTTAGCATTTTCACAGTGCTATTGAACATGTACATAACTGAAACTGGAAAGTACAAATATGAATAATGGGGAATGATTATTAAAGACTGAGATTATAGTAGAAACATTGAAAGGAATGCATGAACACTTAATTTTTAATAATGAATTCTTTCAAATTTCAGCATGGCTGAAATGTAACTTCCCATTATTAAACCTAGTGTCGATCATCTTTCCATCATTGTAAGACTTTGTGTCTCTCTACCTAGCTTTTGTAGTCCTTGAAAATGAGAGTTTGGATATAACTGACAAATTTTCTATCAGTAAAACTGGTACTGGGTCTGACTTTTTGCTCTTAAAATACTTTTCACTTTAAAAACACTTAAAGATACATTGAACTCTTTCCAAAGCTCTATGTACACACAAGTAAGTCTCCAGCACACAAGACTCAGAACAGTTAAAAATTTGCTTGTCTGCTTTAGTTTTTTTCTGTCAAATGACATTGTTTTGGCTGCCTTTAAACATCAAGATATATAATACCAGGTTGTGAGTTCCTTATTTTGTCTGTGAAAGTTTCTATACTACTCTTTGTTAGATTGCATATAGATCATAAAATACAGTTAAGTTTTCTGAAGGAGAGGGAATGGTGGCACATACCTTTAATCGTAGCACTGAGAGTCAGAGCCTGGTGGATCTCTGAGTTGAATGTCAGCCTGGTCTACAGAGAGAGTTCCAGGCCAGCCAGGTCTACATAGTGGGACCCTATGTCAATACATAAAACAAAATTTTTAAAAGATGGGAATCTGAGACATTTTCTGCCTATAAGAATCCATCCAATTCATTTTAAATGTTATTCTGTATTGTATATTTGTGTCAGTTATGTAAATATAACAGCCATATAATGACAGCAATCAAAACTGAAGAATATTAGATCTGATTTTCTGAGTCATGTGCTCCTCTCTACCTAACTTCCAAGTACCTTCCTGTTTGCATGTGATTAAAAGGAAGTAGAGCCTAGAAATTGTTCCCGGAACTGTTTGATTAATTCAAGGGTGCTAATTCAAGAGTAGTTTTGATGCCTTTGAGCATACACTGTAAAATGTATTGTCAGAGAGATAAGTATCTAAACATGATGGTTGTATACCTGTGGGAATTAACACATGTTAGAGGAAGAGATCCTGAGAGACTTTGCAGTCTGCTAACTATGAAATCATTAGAGATATTTTAAACGAACAACTCATTGCTAGAAAATTAAGAAAGTCTTTGGAAAAATAGAAATAGATTCACTTTATCCTACCTTTCTCCTTACTTGTCAGAGCTACTAAGAGGGTGGCTGTGAAGGTAAAATTACACACACACTAAAGAGAAATATAGGTAATTGCTATTTGGTTTTGAGGCTAGAAAAGTCTTTTCAAAAGGAAAAAATAAAAATAGAAGCTATAAAAGAAGATATAACTCTTATTCTTAGTCTACACGAATTAGGACCCTTTATAAAACTAGTGTGACTTGAATACACAGAGTAAGATAAAAGTTAAAGCTATGTGGTAGAATGTAGATTAATAAAAATATGGGTTAATTTAAGTTATATTAACTAGTTAAGAACAAGACTAATATAAAGGCCAAGCTTTGGAGCTGGCTGGCAAAATAGATAAAGACTTATTACATTACTCTGTCATGAAAATCATGCAGTCTTGCCATTGTTGGGCTTTCAATGGTAACATGAATAGACCTTGAGAAAATTATTTATTAAGTGACTACATCAAGAATAGAACGCCAATAATAAAATAGTCTATGCATTTGATGAATCTAACAAAATTGATAACACAGAAATAAAGAACAGATTGCTATTACCATAGACGTGAAGAAACACAATAGAAGAATATGTAGTCTGTTCAGTTACGGTGTTATTTTATGTAATTATCAGAATGTACTGTATAGAAAATGAGTAAATGAAAAATGTCTCAGTGTTCTATAAAATTCAATAAATACTTGAAGAATTGTTACATAAAAAACTAGTGTATAATATGCATTATTGAAGAACGTGGTGAATTTGGAGAAAATTTCAAAAAATTGGTGACAAAGAATACCTTTGTGTATGAGTGTTGTTATATAGCGGAAAGAAAAAATATCCTAATAATGGCTAGTTTGTGAGATAGTCCATTTCTTGACAGAAAATTTGAGCAGGAAAATAAAAGGCATGAAAATGTTTATAATGACATCCCGAATTCTCTTTCTAGAAAAATCTCCCAAAAAATGAAATGTGCAAAAAAATAGCTATGGATATTTAGTGTTGCATTTTTTTCTCATTGTAAAAAAAAAATCTAGATTTTAAATGCCTGATATTAAGGAATTAAGTCACCACATGACAATAGATTACATGATAATTGAAAATATTCTATATATTTAATTGTATGGAATACTTTCATCACGTATTAAATGATTTAGACTTATTTTATGTATCTGAGTGTTGTGCTCCTATTATGTCTGTATACCACATTGTTATGGACAGTTGTGAACTGTCATGTGGGTGCTGGAAATTGAACCCAGGTCCTGTGCAAGAACAACAAGTGCTCCTTGCCAAGACAGCTATCCAGCCCTATTTATTACATATTAAACAGAACACATTAAGCAGAAAATGCATGTAGTATGAAATAAATTTTAAAATATTCAAAATATTTTTTGCATGGGCAAAAAGGATAGATTATGTGATTAAATAGTATTAGAAATTTTCTCCAGATTTTTATTTTTGGCCTTTGTGTCAATTATATTTTCTAAGTTCCCCACAGGTTGAGTAACCACTGACTTAGATTGACTGAGATGGTAAGGCTCATGCATGATGTGACAGCATGTTAGAGCTGGAATACATTGTTTATTCCAATATGACTCTTCTCTAAATGAGAGAAGGGAAAGTATCTTGTCCATAGAGCCTGTATAGCTGAAAGTAGAATAATGCAAATTTTTGAATGAAAAAGTTAGTGTTTGGATTTCATGGGGGGAATGATTAAATGTTTGAAAAAGAATAGTTATAAATGATGTATGAAACATATATTTTTATTAAGCCACAATTTTAAAAGTACATTTGGGAACTAATTTTCTTGCATCAATATTTGCATGAAAATAGAAAGTGATATATTAAAAGAGAACATTTCCAGGAAAGAAAGTGTGGTAGCAGCTAATCTGTATTAATTAATGGATATTCTCATAGTTTTAATCCATACCTATAGTAGTTTAAAGTGTAGTAGCTATATAGTAATCTTATTTAATGTGTATGTTTCTCTGTGTTGTGTCAGCACATATGTTTATGCACATGTGTACATGTGGGTAATTTATGTGGGATCCAGATAAATATTGGGTGTTGCTCTTTCTTTGGAATAGTCAGTTCATCTTTTTTTTCCTTTTTAAAATCAACCTCCCTCTCTCCCTCCCTCCCTCCTTCCCTCCCTCCCTCCCTCCTTCCCTCCCTCCTCCTCCTGGCCTGGAACTCATTGATTAGGTTAGGCTGACTGGCCAGTGAGCCCCAGAGATCTTCCTATTGTTTCCCAGCACTGAGTTTACAAATAGGCACCACCACATATGACTTTTTCTGTGTGTCCTGGAGAGCCAATACAGGTCCTTATGTTTGCAGAGCAAGCACTTTATGGACTGAGCTTCCTCTTCAGCTTTTTTGAGTTGTATAATTCCTTTGAAAACACTTGAATATGTTATTGTAGAGCAAGGGAGAAAGAGATGAGCATTAAGAGTGAGAAAATGAGCTTTTATAGGATATTGTGAATAGCAAATTGATAGAGTTTATTGATAGAGTCCTATTTCAAAGGAAGATTGTTGTATCTGTTATATTCTATTAAACCATAGTCCAAGAACTTGTAAAGTTAAAACAAAGAATGGAGGAATTCAGGGGAAAGAATGCTTGTTTAGAAGCAAGCATTCAGGTGATATTTGTTATATATGGGTAGAGGAGATATTTGATTGGTAATGGTGTGAATTTTTCTATGCTATAGCCTTCTTTCCCCTTTGGAAATCCACAGTATACATTGTCATGATACATAATTTGAAGTAAAATATTGTATAATGTTAACTCACCATACCATATCTAAGGTGATACCTTTACATGCATTTATAATTATCATATGAGACATTTTGTTTCAGTTTTTATAAAGTGTCTATTCCAATGGTACATTGTAGAGTTTTCTGATCTTCCACTCTACTTCCCTTTTCATCATCAGAGAGGATATTGGGATTTATGTGACTAAGTAAAAGAACCATAGCTATTTTTGCCAATACATATGTTTAATTTGGTGTAATGAGACCATACTGTTCCAAAGAAAAATGTGTTTTAAATGGTATGTAATGGTATGTTTGGTTTCTTCATGGGAGATGATAGGTGTTGTATATAAATCAAACCTGGTAAATGTATTCTATTTAGACTATGTAAATGACACAGAAATAGAAAGGAAATAATTCAGCATGTATCAGCAAAAGGTCTATGATAAATTTTATATGCTTTTTCAATAAAAATATTAATATGATACAAAAGTACTTGTTTCTTTATAATGATAAATGTGTCTATCTCAAAGCAAATGTGCTTGTTATGTATAGTGAGAAAATCACTTAAAAATTCCTTTTAAGAGAAGAGGCAGTATCTTGATATTTATGGCTACCAGGGTTACCAGTATGGCTCATTTTTCCCTTTTCCTGAAAGGGAGAGAACAATGTGTATTTTCCACTGTGATAAGAGAAATATATACATTATAAAGGAATATGTAAAATTGTATGAATATTTAAGAATAGATGCAAAACGCATAACCTCTGTGCATACAAATAATGACCTAAGCAGTCATTAGCAAATATAAGTCCCATTTATTATAACAATAAGAAAGAATCAATATCAATAACATTGCTATAAGATTATTTTTAGGGACTGACAACAGGATGTGAAATTTTATTTGATTGTGAGCCTTATCCTTTAATAGCTAAGCCATCTCTCCAGTCTTGTTATTTTTGAAAGAAAGGTGCAGTGAGGGGAGAATAGTCCTGTAATATATTTAAACATGGTTAAAATTACAATAATTAAAATCATTTGATCCTCTTTTAGGAATAGACAAATAGATTACTGACACAGCAGATAGACTTAATACCCATGGGAATTTAGTGTATGATCAAAGAAGTATTTGAACTCATTAAAGATTAGCAACTCAATTTTATAATTTTCTGTGATAAAAGAATCATCAGCTACAGTAGAGATTGAAAATATGACAGGGATTTATGATCTTAACATACAATGTTTTTTTTTCAGAAAACTAATGTAATCAAATTAAGATTCCAATTTAAGAAATGTTATTGCTTCTGAAAGACAGTTCACAGCTAAACAAACACAAATGTCATACATAAATACATACATGTGTGTATACACAATTTTAGATCAAACAAAATTAATTAAATGCGGATTAAATCAGCAGTCATGACATACCTTTTTTTGAAAGCTTAAAACATTGCCAATCATTTGGAATGCTTCATGTTAGTGTGATGGAGGGAGACAAGCTCTCCATTACATTGGTATCATCTTTCCTGTCATCATTTTAGAGGGAAATTCCACGATACCTTCCAAAATTTGGTCCAGATATTCTAGTCCTTGAGATTTATTCTCTGCTATATCCTATGCAAATTTGTGAAGGTCCACAAACAGGAATATTGGATATAATCTTCACCCTCAGTAGGGCATTGGCGCCCGAGATCTTGTTACTATTCCTCTGGCTCAGGGTCCTGCAGCCACACTGCCCTTTTTATTTTTGGAATATAGCAAGTCATTTCTACTTTAGGATCTTTGTACTACTCAATTCCTTTGGCTATAATGCTTCTACGCCTGACTTTTTCTTGTTTTTCAGGTCTCACCTTAAGCATTACTTCCTCACAGAAGCTTTTTCCAACTTTCCAACATAAAGTGGCTTCCACTTTTTCACACAGTTCTCTGTTGAATTGTGATCCTCATAGCTATTACTGTTTACTGTTTCCTTTCCTGTTTATGTGCTGTTTTTCTGAAATTTGGAAGAGAAGTATATTTAGTAATTAAAAGAATTTCTCGTAACGTCATAGCTGGGTTCATGTTCTGGCCCTGCCATTTACTATCTGTGGGCACTTGGGAATGATTTCAGCTTATTCCCCATATGTTTCACTTTCCTTATCTGTAAAAGTGTGTAAGAATAAAGTGTATCTTATAGACTTGGGAGAATTCAATGTACTTTAACATCTGCGTTAGTTACTTTCTCCTTGCTGTGATAAAATACCTCACAGAATCATGTTAAGAGAAGATGAATTTATTTTGGGTCACAGTTTAAGAGGAAAGAAGTCATCATGGCAAAGAAGGCATGGCAGCTGGGGCTTCTTCATCTGTGGATCTGGGAGTTTGCAGCAGCTGTTTGCTTCTTGGTACCAAACCAAGAAACAGAGATTAGGTGGTGGTAGAGAGCTAAGTTATACCTCCCGCCAATATTGCTCTTCACCTAGTAGCTCCCTTTCTCTAGATAGGCGCAAACTGCTAGAGATTCTGCAGGCTCTAAAACAGTGCTTCCAATGCAGGACAAGCTCTCACAGACAAGTAACAGTCAATCCCTCACAGCATTTAAACCCATTGGAACCACTATTTTAGTATGTTAGAAAACAAAACTCTGAATGATGCAAATGAGCAGCCAAACAAAAGCCACCTACTTGTTGATCCAGTGATCACATCTGCTTGTTGATTCAGCAATTCATAAAAGGAATATTTTGTGTTTCAGTGAGTGAAGTCGATATACATGTGCAGATTTAAATCTCCTTTCAAATG
This sequence comes from Chionomys nivalis, assembly GCF_950005125.1. NCBI lineage: Eukaryota > Metazoa > Chordata > Mammalia > Rodentia > Cricetidae > Chionomys > Chionomys nivalis. The sequence goes on along the minus strand of NC_080112.1, from coordinate 104,812,121 downwards.
TGCTATCAGTGAGGATGAGAGTGGTCTAGAAAATACTGCAATGTTAACTTTCAAATCTCAGTATCAGAGCTATTTTCTGCTAATGCTGCATGCCCATCATGTGTCACTGAGTGTCTCTGGCTCATATTGTGCTCATACAGGATCTTAGGCTCCACTATATAGCAAAAGGTAGAAGACACTGGATGACATCTTAATACTTATGCCAGGAAGTACCACCCTTCACTTATGTTCAAGTTTACAGAGGGCTACATCTGATTTTCGGAGCAGGGAAGTACAATCTTGCCCTCTTAAGGAGGAGCAACAGAAATTTGGGGGAGTGACATTACTTAATAAGAGTATATATTTTGGAAATAAAGATACAAAATAATGAAAATAGCTTCATTGAATATATATATATACCATCATGTATTATTTCATTATTAAAATATGGCATTAGCTAGTTCCTTTGTCCTGTGAATATCCCACAGTATACTTAGACAAACCTAGACTTAGACTTACTAGTGTACCTATTTTTAATTTATTTTCTTTCTATACTTTTGTGTTTGTTAAAACCTAAAATATAAAATCACTTATGCTAGGCCCATACAAGGTCAATTTAATATCAATATCTACCACTGTGACGTATTGTTCTTGTGGAAGGCTGTTGAGGTGAATAACACGTATAACATTTATTGTCTCCACTGTTAGCAGTGCCTTCTTTTAGAATACCTCCTAAAAATCCTGCTTAATGTTGTTTTACAGTTAACTTTTGTTTAGTAAGTAGTTTTCAGCATAATAACAATAAGAAATAGTATGGCAGTGTTATAAACCAGCAACAGTCATTTGTTATTATGTATTTTACATCTGTTTTTGCAATTCTTTTATACAAGTAAGAATATAGTAGATTTTCTTGTATATCAAGATCACCACAAACATTAGTAATAAATTATATTCCGATGTACCTAGGTGATAAGTTTTACAGGCCTTTACAACCTTACTTTTTTTTCTTTTGGTTTGTTTTCCAAAACAGTTTCTCTCCTGACTGTCCTGGAATTTGCTTTGTAGATCATGCTGACCTTGAACTCAGAGATCTGCTTGCCTCTGCCTCCTGAGTGCTGGGATTAAAGACGTGCATCACCACTGCCTGGGTTATTATAGTCTTTTTGTTGTTGTTGTTTGTTTGCTTTTGGAGACAGGGTTTCTCTGTAGCTTTGGAGCCAGTCCTGGAACTAGCTCTTGTAGACCAGGCTGGCCTTGAACTTACAGAGACCCACCTACCTCTGCCTACTGAGTGCTGGGATTAGGAACCAATATGATGTCCTTGACAGACCTGTTAGACAGTATGGGGCCATACATAGAATTTTTAATGATTCTTTTTTGGAAGTGTGTTAATTACAAATGTTGTATGTGTGTGTGTGTGTGTGTGTGTGTGTGTCTGTCTGTCTGTTGGTCATCAATTTGTGTACTTGTGTATAAGCATGTGCACGTACATATGTATGTATAAGAGACAATCTTACTGTGCAACCAAAATTGCCCTAGACCTTTTTTTGTAGTCCAGCTTGGATTATAGATATATGTCACCATGCCTGTTGAAGCATTTGTCTTTTACATTATACCTTTATATATGGTTTATTTTTCAACAGTCGCATATTACTTTCATAGCTAAAATACATTTTTTTCTTTACTGATTCTTATGTATACTTTGATAAAAGGCCATGAAAAATACCATTAAAGTTTAATTCGGGTGGGATGGCCTGTAGTATATATCAAATACAGAGGTAACTTAGAAATGAGTGGTATGTAGAATATTTTCTGGATGAGTGTCTACTGAATGAAGTTCTGAAGTATGAGTATCAATATGAAATTTGATAATTATAATAATTCTATGTATTTGTGTGTGTGAGAGAGAGAGAGACAGAGAGAGGGAGGGAGGTGGAGAAGGAGGGAGGGAGAAAGAGAGAGAGAGAGAGAGAGAGAGATTGGGAGAATGAGAACTGATGAGTATCAAACCAAGGGCCTCACACATGCTGGCAAACACTCTACCACTGAGGTACATCCCATTTCAACCTCAATAGTGAAGCTTAAATAAATGGTAGAAGAGGTTAATATGGCAAAGTTTTTGGGCTTCTGAGTAACAACATTTCTGGGTAGTTGATTAAAAAGCCTGTATGAGCAAACCACAGAAATATTATTATATCACGTTGTACTTGGATAGTAATATGACATATGTAGCATAGTATATTTTTGAATAAATATTAGTGACCGTTGCATGACCTTATAAATTTACACTTGGCAGTTATTCCAGGGCTTTTCTTAGCTCAGAAATTTTTAGTTATCATACTCCTTCTTGGAGAGTAAAGTAGTAAATTATTTTTAAGTAAAAGTGTTAGAAGTTTTATTTAACAGTTCTTGTTAAATTACTTTGATAGAAATAAACATACAGTTGCGTATGCTCTACAATAACTGGAGAAGTATTGATAGTCGTTAGAGATCACTATCCTCTAACTTTTTGTTGTTAGTGTAGTGTCTCAGATATACACAGTTGTTTTCCTTTTTAATTTTATTTTATTTTCTGCATACAAATTGAGATGTATCATAAAGTATTTTGAAATAGGTATCATAGTCTTCCACTCCTCAAGCTTCTAGCTTTACTCACGCTTAATTCATATGCTTAAGAAAATGACCACATATTGCTGTCCATATACCCATCCAAATCACCATAATGAAAAGGAACATCTCAGACAAAATGTTCCAGAGTCTGTCCTGAAAAATTACATTTACTTTTTTATCTTGTGGTGGATTATGTGTACATGTACGTGTGGGTGCTGATGCACATAACTATTGCATTCATATAGAGATCAGAGCAAAACTTGTGGAGTTAATTTGTTTCTTCTACGATGTATATAAGGAATAATAAACAAAAACCAAGATATCTTTATTTCAAGGAAGTTTATTTTGTTCTCCTGAGAAATTGATGGGGCATTTTAGTTGTCCACTAAAAAGTACTCTTGAGAAACGAACAGCAAAAGAATTTTTATAAATATAGTCTTGAGGAAACTGATACAATCCAGAGTATATATCCCAGCATTTGGTAGAAAAAACATGATAATTAATAATTATTTCTTGGTAGGTTCTGGGTTCTTTTACCACACAGAATAATTTAATATTCTTAACAGTGTCCCTCTGAAACAAACAGCATTATCTCCTCTCTCTTCTGTGGCTCCTGGGGGTGACTGCAAAAGGATCTTAAAACCCCTAATATTATTGTTTTTCATGAGAATTCATGCTTGATGATTTTATTACTTTCACAGTAAGAAGGAGCTGAGGGCATTTAGTAATCATACTTTCCTTATGTCATCAGATCTAAAGTCAAACCAAAAATCTATAGAAGAGTTTCTGTTGTACATAGAGAGGAGGTGTACAAGCACAGTACCTGATCAGTAACCTAGATTTTGTAATTATTCCATTATTGTTGATGATGACATATTACTCATGGCCATGGTAATGCCGTTAAAAGCCACACAGAAATGTATGCTCTAAATTCTTGCCTGGTAGGTTTATATAATCTAATGATTTAGTAAATTTTTGTTATCAAGAGTTTAAGGTACTCATAAAATGCTATTTGAATATGGAATGAATTTTCTTATGATAAATGACTATTCTCAAAGGCATATTGATTTCCATATAATTATATAGCTAGTTATACTTTAGTTTATTAGCGAAGCAGCCTCAGATTTTGCATAATTTAATGAATATAATTAATGACTAACTATTCTTCTTTTCTCTGATAGGCTAAGTAATCAGGCTGACCTAGACTAATTCTTCATACCCATTACAAAATAGAAAAAAATAGCTTCAAAGTATTATTTTGCATGATAGCTCTGTTTTTCTCTTTTTCTTGTCACAGGAACTTTATTAATTTCATTTGAAGCAGAATTAAAGGTATATTTAACTTAAAGGGTAGAGATATTATAGTTGAAACTGAGAAAAAATAAAATGTACATGAGCTGTATCCTATTCCTTACATTTGTCAAAGTAAAATGATGTGACTGAGAACACATTAATTAGTATTTTAGGTATTTTCTATTTTATCATTTAATTAGGTAAATGTGGATATGAAAATGTGTACTATCTGGCATGTTAGGTAATGACAGATTTTCAAATGACCTTTATACATATCTTCACAGTTGAACATGTTTACATCTTACTACCCACTGATTGGTGTAGGTGTATGTGTGTGTGTGTGTGTGTGTAGCTCAAAGAGAAGCTACAAACTAACTTCCAGATAAAATAATGAGTCCTCATTGTTGAAAAAAGAAAAGAAATAAATTCAGTAACTATTTAAGCATTTTAAATTCCTATGGAGTGTACCTGAGTTCAAATCTCCCAAAGTCACATAAAACGCTATGCCTGACTACATGTAAAAACACATAAACCATCAACCTTTAAATCGACAGAAGCAGCATATTCTAGCAGTGGCTAGAATAGTGCCCAGTAGTATTGTTAGTTGCTTTAAGTTATGATTATGTTTCATTAAATAAAATGAGGACTGGACTTTGGTTATAAAATATCTATGCTACTTTAAGGAATGAATGAAACTTATTCACACACATATTTCAGGTTATTTATTTAGAATTTCATAAATCTTACAAAATATTTATTCCCCCTCAACTCTTCCTTAGTCACCACTACCCACCCTACATTCTGCTCCCAACCTCAGGTCTTCTTCTTTTTTTTTTTTTAAGTTTGATATTTTTATTTTTTGAAAACTTCATACTTGACCACTGCATCTACATCATGTCAACCCCTACTCCAACTCCTCATGTGTCCCTTCTCCCAAATAAATGAATAATTTCATTATTATTGTTACATACACAAATTGAATCCACTTATTTTTTCTTGTGTATAAGTGTATACAAGGTTGCCCACTCGGGATTGGATAAACTATGTGGGATCTAATTCCTGAGAGAAACTGGTTCTCCCTTTCCCAGCTGGCATTTAGCACCAGTAGCTTGACATCTAGGAGTAGGACTATGTGGAGTTTCTCCTGGCCATATTAGACTGTCAACTGGTGTTGTCATTATGCTAGTCTTTTTAGGTAATCATACTATTTAGAGGGAAGCTGTACCTATGAACTCTCATGACTTTCTGCTTTCTTTCTTTCTTTCTTTCTTTCTTTCTTTCTTTCTTTCTTTCTTTCTTTCTTCTTTCTTTCTTTCTTTCTTTCTTTCTTTCTTCCTTCCTTCCTTCCTTCCTTCCTTCCTTCCTTCCTTCCTTCCTTCCTTCCTTCCTTCCTTCCTTCCTTCCTTCCTTTCTTTCTTTCTTTCTTTCTTTCTTTCTTTCTTTCTTTCACATTTTATAACCCACCGTGTCCAATTTGTGCTTCCCATGTACACATGGGTGTATGTCATCTACTTCAGCACTGTCAACCTTCCAGGGAGCATACTCATAAACAAAATTGACCCTCTGTTTTCTGCAGGCCACCTGTCAATAGCTCAGATCGGGTGCAGTCTTGAGTATCCCTCCTCAATGCATGCTGTAATGTCGGTTTTGTGTAAGCAAACATAGCTGTTGTGGAAATTCATGAATTTAGTACCTCTGTCTCAAAAAAGACAGCGTTTGGCCCTAGTTTGTACTGAACTCTGTCTTCTCCTTCAGTGATATACTTTGATTATTGGGGGTAGAGAGACATACACAGAGGATAATTGTTTTTACAGAGGATAATTGTTTTTCATTGACAGTACATCAAAACTGTGTCCATTCTTAGATTTCACATGTGTGATTTTCAAACTTTGTTTTCTACAGTATAAATGCAGTATATTTACCTACTGATCCCTTAAGTCTAATCAGGCACCATATTACCACTATGTCACGTGCTCCCCTTTACCAGATTCTCTCAGTATGTGCCTGGAAGTAGACATTATAATCTTCAGTTTCTAGGTAGGGGATTCTAACTACTAATTTAAGTAAGCTGCCCAGTTAGTTCTTCTGTGGTGAACTCCAGGGCTTATATTCGAACTCAAGTAATGTTTCTGTTCAGTACTCTTACTGGTAGTAAATCATGGTCTTTGGAGTGTGGAAATAATCTTTGGAAATAGAAAAAAAACTTTTATCTTATGTTTGATAAATGAGTGACTGAAATGATCATATCCTGGCCTTAAAATATTAAGCAATGATATGTATTTTAGGATAAAATATCCCCAGAGATAATTTTTTCATACAAAAAAAAGTGTTTTAAAAAATGTTTCAGCAGTGGCAACATAATTATAGTAAGTATATAGACCCTGAGATAACTGTGGTAGACAGCTCAAGTTTGGAAGATTAAGGTCTGTTTGTTCAAAAGCAAATAGGCTTCTTATTTTTATACTCAGATTTTGTGATGGCAGAGTAAATAACTTTCATGTCATTATCTAATTGTATACATTGTTTTAAGAGATAGAAATATTGTGGTAGAGTACAAAATGACAACATTTCTGTTAGTATGCAATGTTTGATCATTTCTAAGGGCAAATTATAAAACTATTTAGCTTACCTCAGTTTCTATCGCACAGCCTCTAAAGTCTCATTTCTTAAACAGGGCCTTATGGGTGTTCTAAAGAAATGATTGAAATGAAAAGAAATGAGAGAGTCAAACAGTGTGCTGTAATAGATGAAATGGAAAGTAATTATGTTAATGTTGACTCATTATGAAGCCCTAACCGTTTGTACCTGCTCATTTTTGTGTGGAAACCTGTGTAGCTGAGATGCTGAATAAGAAATTCTTGTATAAATGAGTCTAGAGGCATGTTTCTAATATTGGAGCTAAGCCTATGCAGAATTGTAATGAATTTCCCTAAGTCAGTATTTAAATTTGCTATCAGAGAAGGTGCTTCTCTTGACAGAAAATTTGGATTCTAGTGTTTACCGTCAAAATTTTTCCTATGTGTTTGAATCGTAATAGCTGAATATAACTCTCATTTGTTAATTAGAATCAATGAAAAATCCTCAAATTGCTGTATTATATTCAATGTTGAATTTTTCTAAGCTATGCTCATGTAGATGTACTTTGTTCATATCCCACTGGCCGGGATACAGATAAATTATACAGAAGAGATGAATGAGACAAAGTTAGCAGGGTAAAAGCAAAAGGATGTAGATAAGTATAGCTTTGCAAATATGTACCCTGGAGTACTTCATAAGGAAACAGTTGTAAATTACTCACTCCAGCTATTTGACCAAAGGAGGGGTGCTTGCTGTGTGTGTGTGTGTGTGTGTATATACATATTTGAAGATAAATGTAGTGCTTAAGAACATGAGGGTTGGAGTTGAGTCAACTATATTTTGCCTGTTTGAGTCCAGTATTGAAGCTTTTGTTCAGGGTTAGAGAACTACTGTGTCCTTTTCGTAAATGCTTCCATCTCTCTCCCCATTGTACCTGAATGTCTTTTTGTTCCCATAACCTGTTGCCCAAACATTCACCTTTCAGCTCTAATTTTAGATAAAATATTCTTACAGGGCTCAAATGAGTTCTGTCTGTATTCTGGAAATAAAATATTATATGATCTCTCTGACTTATTACTCTGCCAATTCTGGTTTAGTACATTTGAGAAAAATGGTACACAGTTACTTGTAATTTAAAGATACTTAATTTTCCCTTTATGTCACAGAGTATCTTAAAAAACAATTAAATTACTAAAACAATGAGACACCTAATTTTTGTCAAATTATGTTCACAATTAACTTGAGAGTTTAATTGCAGCGAAGAATATTTTACTTTGAGCATGAACTTTTCTTTCATCTTGTCAATTCAAATGCTTTTAAGTAATGCACTTAAATTTCCTTTTCTCAAAATGAATGTTGATGCTTATACCATTCTTCTGCATTTTGAGGCAATTAATATCAGCTTGGTATTTAGCGTCAGCCTTCTTTGTTTGGATATCTGTTTTTAGATTTTTGAATTACTCCCACAAAAATACAAGATCTAGTTATACTTTAACAGTAAAGTCTTAGCATAGAATATCATACAAGAAGGAATGTAAAAATTTCATCTGTAGCAGAACTGTCAAAAAGAAACATAATGTAAGCCACATTTGTAATTTAAAAATTTCTGGAAACCACATTTAAGAAGTTAAAAGAAATATCCAAAGTTCATTTAAATAATACAGTTTATTTAATCTTTTTAGTATCTAGTCAGTGTAAAATTATTAAAAGATATATATATTAAATGTCAACTAGGTAGTTTGCGTAAGTAATTTTATGTAGTATTGGCAATGACGCTCTTACAGGTTGTATAGTGCTTCTATTTTAGAGATGAAATGAGTCTTGGAAAAGTGATTGCATTATGCAGATCATCCACCTAGTAAATATCATATTTCAAATTTGAATCCAGTGTTAATGAAGAATGCCTCCTTGTGATTTGTACACATTTAAAGGAAGAAATACTTTGGTGAATATAGATGTCTGTGGTCTTTGCTAACTGGAAGAGATGATATACTCTTGATCAGTATTTAAAGTATAGGCTTCAACTTGACAGTCCTTTCTTCCTTTCCCCATCAATTGCTGTTTTATTATTCCATGTTAGTGTATATTCAACTTTGTAAAGGTTTGACATTGTACTTGTAAGAAGTGTGTTTTAGTAAAAGTTGATGATAGAGGTACATACTTGTAAATTAGTAAAAAACAGAAAGTGGAATTACATTTTCTTTTTTGATGGCAACATGGTGACTGAGAGTAGGCTAACAGCATTACTGGCAGAGAACATTAGGCAACCTCTTCCAGCAGATTTGTGAAAGCTTTTACTACTTAGCATGTCAATAACATGTCAATAGGAAAGGATTTTTACAAATATCTGAGAACATTTGAAAAGGTGTAGAAAACTAGCATTGAATTTTCAATGCAGGGAGTCCATACATCACCCTGTGAGGTTGGTTACCAGAGATTTTTGATCCAGGCTGGAAGAGGCTGATTCACTTTGTGAAATGACAGCAGAAGTGGCAGGAGAGCATTCTCTGACTTCCTGACAATGTATAGCCCTTCAGATATGCCAAATAAGTAGTTTTGGTATTTATTTGTAATAGGTGCTATTCCGTTAATTATATTATCAACATATTTCCTGCATGCCAGAAGAGAGCATCAGATCCTTTTATAAGATGGTTGTGAGCCACCATATGGTTGCTGGAAATTGAACTCAGGACCTCTAGAAGACCAGCCAGTGTTCTTAGCCTCTGAGGCATCTCACCAGCCCCTTATCAAACAGATTTCAAAACTAGTACAAAGATAAATTTCAGAGCTGTCTTATCATTCAGTAGAAAAGATATACATTAATGATTCTTTGCTACACATGCACTGAAGCTATTTACATGACCATCAGTTGATTCATTTCAGGTATGCATAAGCTTCACATAGGTAAAGTAGCTTATTTTCATGAAGCAAACTAGCTTAAATGCAGAATTTTAAGGTGTTATATACATTATGATATATTTTAAATAATATTAATATTCTCCACTCAGTTATTTTACTATTTTTTTAAAAAATCAAACCATACTTTTGTCTGTCCTCTAGTTTAAAGGAAATTATAAGTATAAATCTAATGTAAATATATGAATAGTAAAATATTTGTTGATATGTGTAATAATAAGGCTGATGTTCTAGATGTTTAGTTGATTTGGTTAGTCCAGTTGCTAAATACTAAACTGTTTGGTGGTTGCTGGATTTCATCTGGCTTCTGGAGAATAAAAAACCAAATAAGACTAGGAGGTTTCTGTAGACAGGAAGTTTTTTTTCCTAGGGAAATTTACTGCTCACTGCAGTGGAAATACTATTTCACATCAATGTACTAGCCCTCCCTAACACCCCCATTCAGTGAAAACACTGAATACAGCATTCATTACACAAGCTTAAAAGCTAGCAGATTTTAACATTCTCATTATAATTCTGTGGTAGTTATGAAATATGAAAAATAATATTTTAAGATTTATTTTAAAACACTTTGGTAAGGAAAACACTTTTCTTCTCAGCTTGTCATTAATCTGGTTTTACATGTGGGCTGGTCCCACTTATCCTGGAGGCAGTTAATCATTAAACAGTTTTAGTAGCAAAAAACCTCTCCTTATAAAAAGATTTTTGTCTTCTTGTCATAAATTTTTCATATTTCTTTCCAGATTTTAAACTAGAAAATACTGTAAATATTATGTGGTAGCATTATGATTTTCTTCCAAACTGAAATGAATGATTCCTGTTGCCACGTGTCCTTTAAATGCAGAATATTGTTTATTAGTTGATTACTTGTGTCTTCAGAAATATTTAGTTACTCAACACTATTTAAATATATACTGGGTACAATTCAAGTAGAGACTAGATTGATGACCTGATGAAAATAACATTAATTCCTTTAACTCAACCCAAGGCTAACTACTAGGTTGAATAAAACCAAGCAGTTAATAAATTTAGGATAGTAGCCAGCTTGGTGGACTTTGTCTTTGATTACTAGGCAAGTTCATAGTTTGATAAAGTACCAGTTTCATATACCTCAGACAGGCATGATTGTTCAGACTCTTCAAAACACATTCCTAAATTTATTGCCTTTATTCAGCTATTCTGCTTGGGAACAAGACCAGAAGACCCGTATAGGATAGATTCTTTACAAGCAAGTCTTTAGCTGATCAGTTGGGATGAGATACACAGGGTCCTTCACTTAGAATCTTGGTTTGTCGCACAAGTGGAGGAATGATTTACCAAAGTTGATTATGTATTTATTATAGTTCATCAGGGCATTTTATTAAACTTATGTAGCAAAATGTCTGCTTTCCCCTTATGACAGGGGAAAAAGCAAATGTCAGGCTCTCAGTTAAGAAGCAGTAGTGGGGGCACCAGCAGGCAGGCAAGTCCGGGTGGCAGAGGCACCGGCGTGCAGGCAGGCCCGGGTGGCGGAGGCACCGGCAGTCAGGCCCGGCAGGCAGGCCTAGGCGGCGGAAGCACCGGCGCGCAGGCAGGCCCAGGCGGCGGAGGCACCGGCAGGCAGGCCTAGGCGGCGGAAGCACCGGCGCACAGACAGTTCCGGGCGGCGGAGGCACCGGCAGGCAGGCCCTGGTGGCAGAGGCACCAGCAGGCACGCCTAGGCGGCGGAAGCACCGGCGCGCAGGCAGGCCCGGGTGGCGGAGGCACCAGCAGGCAGGCAAGTCCGGGTGGCAGAGGCACCGGCGTGCAGGCAGGCCCGGGTGGCGGAGGCATCGGCAGTCAGGCCCGGCAGGCAGGCCTAGGCGGCGGAAGCACCGGCGCGCAGGCAGGCCCAGGCGGCGGAGGCACTGGCAGGCAGGCCTAGGCGGCGGAAGCACCGGCGCACAGACAGTTCCGGGCGGAGGAGGCACCGGCAGGCAGGCCCGGGCGGCGGAGGCACTGGATGCAGGATAGTGCGGGCAAGAAACAGTGAAGCCTGCACTGAGAGCAGATTGCCCCGCTACAATTAAAACAAACCCAATAGATAGCGTCGGTAAGAGGAGATGGGCAGACGCCAAGGCAAGAATTCACCTAACAATCTGAAAAACAACATGAAAACACCAGAACCCAATGATCTTACAACACAAGGACTTGAACACCCTAACACAGGAGAAGAGGAAAAAACTGACTTTTTGAAAGCAATAGAGTCCCTTAAACAACATGTAAAAAACGCCCTCATAGAAATGGATGAGAAGTATAACAAAAAGTTTGAAGAAATGAGTAAATACGTAAATGATACCCTGGGAAGCCAAGAAAAAACGATCAAACAGGTAATGGAAACAGTCCAAGAATTGAAAACTGAAATGGAAGCAAGGAAGAAAACACAAACTGAGGACCAGCTGGATATGGCAAATATAGGTCAACGAGCAGAGGCTACAGAAAAAAGCATAATCAATAGAATACAAGAGATAGAAGAAAGAATCTCAGATTCTGAAGACAACATAGAGAAAATAAACGGACTGATCAAAGAAAACACCAAAACCAACAAATTCTCATCACAAAACATTCAGGAAATATGGGACACAATAAAAAGACCAAACCTAAGAATAATAGGGATAGAAGAAGGAGAAGAGGCACAGCTCAAAGGTCCAGAAAACATTTTTAACAAAATTATGGAAGAAAACTTCCCCAACATAAAGAAAGATATTCCTTTGAATATTCAAGAAGCATACAGAACACCAAACAGACTGGATCAAAAAAAAAACGTCCCCTCGCCATATAATAATCAAAACACAAAATATACAGATTAAAGAAAGAATATTAAGAGCTGCAAAGGAAAAAGGGCAAGTAACTTATAAAGGTAAACCGATCAGACTTACGCCTGACTTCTCTATGGAAACCATGAAAGCCAGAAGGTCCTGGATAGAGGTACTACAGAAACTAAGAGACCATGGATGCAAACCCAAACTACTATACCCAGCCAAGCTATCGTTCACTATCAATGGAGAAAACAAGACATTCCAGGATAAGAACAAATTTAAACAATACGTTGCCACAAATCCAGCCCTACAGAAAGTAATAGAAGGAAAATCACAACCCAAGGAATCCAACATTGCCAACACTGCCTACAATAACCCAGGCATCTAGCGACCCTTCAACAGCACAACTCAAAGAAGGGAGACACACAAACTCTTCTACCAAAAGCAGTAAGAATAACCGGAGTTAACAACCACTGGTCATTAATATCACTTAATATTAATGGTCTCAATTCACCAATAAAAAGGCACAGGCTAAGAGATTGGATACGAAAACAGGATCCAACAGTCTGCTGTTTGCAAGAAACTCATCTCAACCACAAAGACAGGCATCTACTCAGAGTAAAAGGTTGGGAAAAGGTTTTTCAAGCAAATGGTCCTAAGAAAAAAGCAGGTGTGGCCATACTAATTTCTAACAAAACTGACTTCAAACTAAAATCAATCAGAAGAGATCGAGAGGGACACTTTATACTCATAACAGGAACGATTCAGCAGGATGAAGTCTCAATCCTGAATATCTATGCCCCTAATATAAAAGCACCCACTTATGTAAAAGAAATATTGCTAAAACTCAAGGCAGACATCAAATCACACACACTAGTAGTAGGAGACTTCAACACACCTCTCTCACCAATGGACAGGTCAATCAGACAGAAAACTAATAGAGAATTAAGAGACTTGTTGGAGGTAATGAATCAAATGGACTTAACAGACATCTATAGAACACTTCACCCAAATAGGAAAGAATATACCTTCTTCTCTGCAGCTCATGGAACCTTCTCGAAAATTGACCACATACTTGGAAACAAAGGAAACCTCCACAGATACAAAAAAATATCAGTGTCCACCTGTGTCTTATCAGATCACCACGGATTAAAGTTAGAAGCCACTAACAAAGCTACCCCCAGAAAGCTGACAAACTCATGGAAACTGAACAGTCAACTACTGAACCACACCTGGGTCAAGGAAGAAATTAAGAAAGAAATTAAAGTCTTCCTTGAATTTAATGAAAACAAAGAGACAACATACTCAAACCTATGGGACACGATGAAAGCAGTGCTAAGAGGAAAGTTCATAGCACTAAGTGCCCACTTAAAGAAAACAGAGAAAGCATACATTGGGGACTTAACAGCACACCTGAAAGCTCTAGAAAAAAAAAAGAAGCAGAAGCACCCAGGAGGAGTAGAAGACTGGAAATAATCAAACTGAGGGCAGAAATCAACAAAATAGAAACACAGAAAACAGTCCAAAGAATCAATGAAACAAAAAGTTGGTTCTTGGAGAAAATCAACAAGATTGACAAACCCCTATCCAAACTAATTAAACGACAGAGAGAGAACACGCAAATAAATAAGATCAGAAATGAAAAGGGGGACATAACCACAGACACAGAGGAAATTCAGAGAATCATTAGATCTTACTACAAAAGCCTGTATGCCACAAAACTGGAAAATGCAAAAGAAATGGACACTTTTTTAGATAAGTACCATATACCAAACCTAAACCAAGACCAGGTGAACGATCTAAATAGACCTGTTAGTCGCGAAGAATTAGAAACAGTTATCAAAAATCTCCCTTCCAAAAAAAGCCCAGGGCCAGATGGTTTCAATGCAGAATTCTACCAGAACTTCCAAGAAGAGCTAATACCTATACTTCTTAATGTATTTCACAATATAGAAACAGAAGAGTCACTGCCAAATTCCTTTTATGAAGCTACAGTTACCCTGATACCAAAACCACACAAAGACCCAACCAAGAAAGAGAATTACAGGCCTATCTCACTCATGAACATCGATGCAAAAATTCTCAATAAAATACTGGCAAACCGAATCCAAGAACACATTAGAAAAGTTATCCATTATGATCAAGTAGGCTTCATTCCAGAGATGCAGGGCTGGTTCAACATACGCAAATCTATCAATGTAATCAACCATATAAATAAACTGAAAGAAAAAAACCATATGATCATTTCATTAGATGCTGAAAAAGCATTCGACAAAATTCAACACTCCTTTATGATAAAGGTCTTGGAGAGATTAGGGATACAAGGGTCATACCTAAATATAATAAAAGCTATTTACAGCAAGCCGACAGCTAACATTAAATTAAATGGAGAAAAACTCAAAGCCATCCCACTAAAATCAGGAACACGACAAGGATGTCCACTCTCTCCATACCTCTTCAATATAGTGCTTGAAGTTCTAGCAATAGCAATAAGACAACATAAGGGGATCAAGGGGATCCATATTGGAAAGGAAGAAGTTAAGCTTTCATTATTTGCAGATGATATGATAGTATACATAAGCGACCCCAAAAACTCTACCAAAGAACTCCTACAGCTGATAAACACCTTTGGTAATGTGGCAGGTTACAAAATCAACTCCAAAAAATCAGTTGCCTTCCTATACACTAAGGATAAGGAAGCAGAGAGGGAAATCAGAGAAGCATCACCTTTCACGATAGCCACAAATAGCATAAAATACCTTGGGGTAACTCTGACCAAGGAAGTGAAAGATCTATTTGGCAAGAACTTTAAGTCTTTGAAGAAAGAAATTGAAGAGGACACCAGAAAATGGAAGGACCTCCCTTGCTCTTGGATTGGGAGGATCAACATAGTAAAAATGGCAATTCTACCAAAAGCAATCTATAGATTCAACGCAATCCCCATCAAAATCCCATCAAAATTCTTCACAGATCTGGAGAAGACAATAATCAACTTTATATGGAAAAACAAAAAACCCAGGATAGCCAAAACAATCTTATACAATAAAGGATCGTCTGGAGGCATTACCATCCCTGACTTCAAACTCTATTACAGAGCTACAGTACTGAAAACGGCTTGGTACTGGCATAAAAACAGAGAAGTCGACCAATGGAATAGAATAGAAGACCCTGACTTTAGCCCACAAACCTATGAACACCTGATTTTCGATAAAGGAGCTAAAAGTATACAATGGAAAAAAGAGAGCATCTTCAACAAATTGTGCTGGCAAAACTGGAAGTCAATCTGTAGAATAATGAAAATAGATCCATATCTATCACCATGCACAAAACTCAAGTCCAAATGGATTAAAGACCTCAATATCAGTCCAAACACTCTGAACCTGATAGAAGAGAAAGTGGGAAGTACTCTACAACACATGGGCACAGGAGAACACTTCCTACGTATAACCCCAGCAGCACAAACACTAAGGACATCATTGAATAAATGGGACCTCCTGAGACTGAGAAGCTTCTGTAAAGCAAAGGACACTGTCACTAAGACAGAAAGGCAACCCACTGACTGGGAGAAGATCTTCACCAACCCCGCAACTGACAAAGGTCTGATATCCAAAATATACAAAGAACTCAAGAAATTAGACCGTAAAAGATTAATGAATCCAATTATAAAATGGGGCACTGAGCTGAACAGAGACTTTTCAACAGAAGAAGTTCAAATGGCCAAAAGACACTTAAGATCATGCTCAACTTCCTTAGCAATCAGGGAAATGCAAATCAAGACAACATTAAGATACCATCTTACACCGGTCAGAATGGCTAAAATCAAAAACACCAATGATAGCCTCTGCTGGAGAGGTTGTGGAGAAAGGGGCACTCTCATCCATTGCTGGTGGGAATGCAAACTTGTGCAACCACTTTGGAAACCAGTGTGGCGGTTTCTCAGGAAAGTCGGGTTCAACCTACCTCTCGACCCAGCAATACCACTATTGGGAATATACCCAAGAGATGCCCAAACATACAACAAAAGTATATGCTCAACTATGTTCATAGCAGCATTGTTTGTAATTGCCAGAACCTGGAAACAACCTAGATGTCCTTCAATGGAAGAATGGATGAAGAAAGTATGGAATATATACATATTAGATTACTACTCAGCAGTAAAAAACAATGACTTCTTGAATTTTGCATACAAATGGACGGAAATTGAAAACACTATCCTGAGTGAGGTAAGCCAGACCCAAAAAGAGGAACATGGGATGTACTCACTCATATTTGGTTTCTAGCCATAAATAAAGGACATTGAGACTATAATTCGTGATTCTAGAGAAGCTAAATAAGAAGGTGAACCCAAAGAAAAACATATAAGCATCCCCCTGAATATTAACCTTCATCAGGCGATGAAAGAAGACAGAGACAGAGACCAACATTGGAGCACTGGACTGAAGGCTCACGATCCAAAGGAGGAACAGAAGGAGAGTGAGCACGAGCAAGGAACTCAGGACTGCGAGGGGTGCACCCACACACTGAGGCAATGGGGATGTTCTATCGGGAACTCACCAAGGCCAGCTGTCCGGGGACTGAAAAAGCATGGGACAAAACCGGTCTCGCTGAACATAATGGACAATGAGGACTACTGAGAACTGAAGAACAATGGCAATGGGTTCTTGATCCTATTGCACGTAATGGCTTTGTGGGAGCCCAGGTAGTTTGGATGCTCACCTTAATAGACCTGGATGGAGGTGGGTGGTCCTTGGACCTCCCACAGGGCAGAGAAACCTGCTTGCTCTTTGGGCTGAGGAGGAAGGAAGACTTGATTGGGGAAGGGGGAGGGAATGGGAGGTGGTGGCGGGGAAGAGGCAGAAATCTTTAATAATTAAATAAATTAATTTAAAAAAAAAAGAAGCAGTAGTGGGTGTGTAGTAGTAGTAACAGTAGCAGTAGCAGCAGCCTTGTCAAAAGTCAAGAAAAGTATCTCAGCCCCTTATTATCTTTAGGGAAGAAAAAATGTATCTATCCTATCCTTGACTTTAGATAAGCACATCACAGCATACATTATCCAGATTGCTAGTGCCACAGGCTATCTATGAAGAGCATGTATCTGACTTGCCATATATCAACAAATGACAGTAGTGCACCATGGGGCTATCCAGGACCATGTCTCTAGGAAGGCTCACTGTTGCTTCAGTGAGAGGATCTAGTCTTGGGTGTTTCACCTTTTGATATATGAGTGTCGAAGTGTCAGGTGGGATGCCTTGAGCCACTTTTAAGTTCCTCTATCATTGCACATTGGGTATTGTCTTCTGTTCTTTTCTGCTTCTATCAGGACTTACTGGACCATCACTGTCTTCAACTGGTATCCTCCAGGATATGCATAGCTAGAATTCTCAGGGCTCATGAAGGTACCCATGGCCATGGTGTAGCCAAAATGCAGTAACTGCAGTTGGCACTATCTCAGGTGGTACAGATATTCCATGCACCAACACAGGAGAATGGAAGGCTGTCATGTTGTAGGAACTCAATGACACCTGGCTTCTGATTTCTAGATCCTAACAGTTGGCAGCTATGGCTACAGGCTCACAACCTGGGCTTTGGGCAGATACACCAAACCCACAGGCAGAGCAAACATCAACACTTGGGAGAAGCCAAAATGTTCTTCTTTAAAGAGATGACTCATAATTATCCCATCTTTCTCTTTTAACCTAATAAACTAAAAATTGTTGCATATGTGGGAAATTGTGCCTTTAGCATTCATAGTACAGACCTGGATATGGCAAGCATGTTTCTTATATATCTGCTTTGTATTTGTACTTTAGATTCATTTGATATGAAATATTAAGTCAAGGAGAATACATTTTATATTTGAGTATGAGAATTCCTGGTGGTAGTGACCAACATCAATCAGTGCATTTTAAGCCTCTAGTAGCACTTTATATATTTTCATTTGAGTAGCTTTTATTATGAAGTCTTCAATATTAACCAGTTAAGTTTGACACTAAAGCCCACGTATAAATTCAGTTCTATTACCATTCACTTTAGTTTTTTCATTTCACACATTTAACAAAACAAGCAGTGATGAAATTTGCAAGTCTTAATTATATTGTACATTTAAAAGTGTAGGTTCTTCAATGCTGTAGATATTTTCTAGTTAGATATTTAGTGCTTTTCAGTAGTATTTTTTTAAAATATGTAAAATGAGCACACATGTGGTACTTTTTGCTGAGAATTCACTTATTGTCTCATATGTTTGAATGCTTGGTCCCCAGTTTATCTGTTTGAGAAGGATTAGAAGGATAAGGAGGTGAGGCCTTGTAAGTGGAGATGTGTCCCTGGCATTGAGCTTTGAGGTTTCAAAATCCCACTGCACACCCAATGGCTGTCTCTGTGTGCTGATCACAATGTAAAGGTCTTAGTTACTGCATCAAAACCATGCCTGTCTGCATGCTTCCACCATCCCTACCATGATGATAATGGACTAACTGTAAGAACACTTCCAATTAAGTGATTTCTTTTATAAGAGTTGCGCTTGCTCATGGTGTTTCTTCATGGCAATATAACAGTGACTAAGACAACTTCTTTATTCATTTTAAAGTATCTTAACCATATTGGTTCTGTGTATTAAAGTACACTGAATTATGTGTTGAATCACAATTGATTTGGTATGGCAAACTTGACTTTTGCAAAATAGTACCTTTTCAGCAGGACAGTTGTGATTATTAGAATGTTTAGGTCTAGTGGAGTTAAAACTGTTAATAAGCCATCATTTGGAGAAAATTTCCTGTCTTAGTTATAGCTCTAATATCCTTTTTATTGTCCTTCATTCAGCCCATTCCTCCTACCTCTATGGATTTCTACTGCTGCTTTTGTGTATGGAAAGATAATGTATACAGAGAATTCTTATAGGAGGAGCCATATAGTTACTTCCAATAATAAAGAAAAGTGCTAGAGCAGAATCAGATTTCCATAATGGCCCAGAGGAGTATATATTACCAAGGGACAATTACTATGAGATACATTTCATATCAATAAAAGATCTAAGTAAATGATTGCTAGCCCACTATGCTTTGATTTTGGACTGACTGCCTTAAGCAGCACTGAGTGGAATGATAACAAGGCACGGAAGTATAGTAACAAAAATATGTGACCTTTGGAAATTGATAAATCTATGTCACATTTTTGGCTCTACTTGTTTTATTTAAATTTAAGTTAAAATATTGTCTTACCAAGCACTGCACTGAGCTCCAAGAGTCTTGTGGAAGAAAGGAAGGAGGGATTGTACCAGCTGTGGGGGGGGGGGTCATGATGGGGGAATCTCATAGGTACAGATGATGTGAACTTGCAGGAACTCATGGACTTTATACCAACAGTCAGAGAGCCTGAATGGAACTGACCTAGGCCCTCTGCATGTGTAGCTTGGTCTCTTAGTAAGGCTTTTCACAGCGAGAGCAAGACCTCTCCCTGGTGCTTAGCTGGCTTTTGGTAACCTGTTCCCCGTGCTGGATTACCTGGCCCTGCCTCGACATAAGATGTAAGGGGAGGAGCTTGGTCCTGCCTCAACTTGATGTGCCATGATTTGTGCTAGCCCCTGGCAGGCCTGCCCCTTTCTGGATGGAGATGGAAGATGAATGGATGGAGGTGGGTAGATGGGAAAAAGAGTAGGGAATGAGAGGAGAGGATAGAGGGAAAATTGGTTGGTATGTAAAATGAATGAAAAATATCATTTAAATAAAACATAAAATAAATAAAGAAAAATATTGTCTTACAATTTCATAGATGTGTACCATATCACTCTCATCTCCCACCTCCCTACCTCTCCATCCTCCCCTCTCCTTCCCCCAAATTTCTTACATTCATATTTCATCCTTTTTGTTTAGTGACCCACCAAGGTTAACCATAGTCAACTATTTTACTGTGGATTTGGAACTATCTATTGGAGTCTAGTGGACTCAGCAGATGGTACACAACTGAAGACAGTGATTAATCTGTCCATAGCTAGTAGTTCAGTGTTAAAAGGTAGGGACTCTTGAGCCACTGCCCCCCTACACACACATTGATTTATTGTTAAAAGGCCTGGTTTGTGAGAATCCAGTGTAGGTAACTATAGCTGATGTTAATTAATGATTAAAATAATTGTATAAAATCTAGGGAGTGATGTTTTTAGCCCATCTCCAGATCTTCCAACTCTTACACACTTCCAACCTCCTCTTCCTTAATGTTTCCTATGTTTGTACCTCTTAATAATTGTTTGGCTATTAGTGAGTCTCCTTTGTCTTTTCCTTTCTAAAGTTGGTGACAATGCTTATCTTGCAGGTTGATAGAAATGCTAAGTACAGTATGCCTAAAACTCCTTTGCACAGTGATTCACTCACTATATAGCAGGCTTTGTTTTTCTTTTTTATTTTATGCAATTAATGAACACTCAGATAGTTAACCTTAGATAAGTTGTGTTCTTCCATTCCCATTTACCTCATGGATGTGCTTCTGTATCACCTTTAGAAAGATGTGGTTTTAACATGTTGCTAATTCTGTCTTAAACCCTAGCATTCAGTGGACTACAGATTATAAGAGTACCCCACTTCACCAAGCTACATAGTGAGACCTGGTCTTTGAAAACAAAACAATAAAAAGATATGTGGATGACTTAGTGAACATTACCCTCTTCTCTCGTTATGGTATGATGTTTGTAACTTATGGAGAGAAAATGGGACTGGGTCCATGTTCCTCTTATTTCTCCACTGTCATTTTAAGTAAAACTGGTAGGATCATAAGGGGATTTATTATTTGATTTTAATGGCTATGCCAACTGCTGTTTTGTACTTTCCCATACTTACCTGAGTTATATGATTTGTGGCTGTGATGCCTGTAGATTTGGAGGACCTTTATTTTGGCAATAGCTAACAGTATTCACATTTTATAGCAGAAAATTATCAAAAGATTTTGTGAAATCAATGGATACTTTGACAATTTGAGGTACTTTGAACCTTTTGAAAGTGAATTGACCATTTACGTAAAACCAGTCAACATTAAGCTTTTAAAGTAATTTTCGTGTCTACATTACTGATAATTCTTTTTTTTGGGGGGGGGAGGTAGGGAATAGAGAAAGATTATGATAAATACTTTTACTTTAGCCTGCCTTTTTTGAAGAGAGTCTTAAAGGGCAGAGCCACTTGGTTGAGAGATTTTTAAATGCTAAATGATAGTTTTAAGATTTTTTTTCTCAGAGTTTTGGGGATCAGGAAAAGTCAGAAAGACTGGTATCTGAAATCTTAGCTTCTTAAAGTGTTAACAGAACTGTCATTTGTTGTTCCTTGACCATCAGAAATATTTTCTGGAATATTCTCCACTCATAACTCTAACTTCTGGGTAATGGCTATCTGGTTTTGTGTAATATAATTTAAAGGAATTTAAAAAGAGCTTTAATTATTTAAAGCATGATCATTATTTTTGTATATTGCTCACTTGTAGGTGATTTCCTCTGAGATGCATATTGCATAGACTTAGTGGTACTGTCTTTTTTTCAGTATTTCTTTTAAAGGTAATCATTTTTTCCTTACTCACTCTAATTTATCCACTGTCTCTATTTACCCACCTGTTATTTTTCAGGCGTTACAGACAATTGGTAAAAATTTTTGCTAGCAAATGGTGAGGCTACCAGATTGCAAGTAAAATACTGCAAAGAAACTATACGAACTTGTACTAATTTCACTTAGAACATACAATTATCCAAAAGAATATAGTAGCATTGCTATCATTTGATACTTAAATAGGCTTTTAGTACCTGTACACACATACAAATGTAGAATATTTCTTTTAAAATGTGGGCTGGAGGGATAGCTCAGAAGTTAAGAATACTTTCTGCTCTTGCAAAAGTCCTTTCTTTGGATTTCATCACCCACATCAGGTTGCTCACATCTGCCTGTAACTCCAGCTCCAAGATATCTGACACCCTCTATTGGTCTTCACAGGCACCTGCAATTTCTGCACATATCCATATGGACACTAGTTAGAACACGTGAATCAAATAGTTAGAAAAGTCTCTTTTTAAAATAATGTTTACTTCATGGGCTCATATGACATTTTCAATTTTTTTCTACTT
This sequence comes from Chionomys nivalis, assembly GCF_950005125.1. Taxonomy (NCBI): domain Eukaryota; kingdom Metazoa; phylum Chordata; class Mammalia; order Rodentia; family Cricetidae; genus Chionomys; species Chionomys nivalis. The sequence continues at coordinate 104,789,879 of NC_080112.1, read as the reverse complement.
CTGCTCTTCCAGTGAAATAACACAGAAAAAAGTATTTTTAGAGATTTTGTGATATTTTCATTATTGGGGTTCATATTCACTTTAGCAAGTTTCTTCTTTTATAATAAGTAATAAATCCAACTGGACCAAATACTTCCAGTATTGTTATATTATATTGGCACTATATGTATTATATATAGTATTATTATGTTATATATTAGTACATGTAGTAGTATTATAATTTAACAGAATAAACTTTCTTCACTTTGATCTGTCTTAGAAAAATGTGTCATCATATTTATTATAGATGTAGTATAGAAAAGATTAGTTAGATAATAGAAATAGTATCTAGGTTTTGATGCCTATTTTCTATGTAATAAACATCGTTCTAATTGCTTTATCTTAATTCACTTGTCAGAACATTCCAAAGAAAGTAAGTAGTGTTTCTCCTAAACTGCAGAATGGAGAATTTAAACAATTTCTTCAAGATTACATGGCTGCATAGGTGACCTAATCTAGGTAATTTCAGGAATCTATTCCTTAACTTCTTGTGACCAACTCATTAATCTTACTCAATTTTTGTTTTACAAAATAATTGTCTTATAATTAAGTGACTTTTTGGAGTATATTCATAACCAAATTACAGAAATGATGTTTACTGTATTGTTTTTAGTGGTTGCTTAGCGTTCCTATAAACTTTCAGTTGACTTATCTTCTTGACATAATTGGAAGGTATTTTCTTCCTAAGATTCTTCTGTGAATAGCTGGAAGGAACTGGACTTCTAAGTGAACTCTCTGTTGTGAGAAAAACAGAAAGGAGAGTCAACACTCTGGCCTAAGTTGTTAATCCCAAAGAACAGGAATTCTGATGGACTGAATGTAGAAACAGGCTGGAGTGAATCTCTAAATGCCTAGAGATCTGACTCCATACCATTTTCATGTTTTTCTGCCAACGCATACAATATTGTTTCTTTGAATGTGTTTCACATCATCCTTAAATCATTTCTGATACAAGTAGTACATTTGATTCATTATACTCTCGTGAATTGTGTGTTTGTCAAATTGGCATTTCTGTGACTGTATCTGGAGAGTTTTGGCTGCAAAAGCGTTCCAATGCAAATGGAGGATGTAGTTCTGTCTGTTACAGGTTTTAGGTTAAAAATAAAAAGCTTGCCTTAACTAGTTATGAATATCTTAAAAACTCATTGAGGGGCAGTGATATCACTATTTGATGTTCTTAGTCAACATTGGAAGGCTCTGTGATGCTTAGTCAAAAGATAATTGAGGGTTTGAGACTTTTATTAATGTACATTTTTGGTGTGTATGTGTCTCGAGATTTTATTCTAATACTTTTACTGTTAGGCCTATGTGTTTCCATTAAAGCATCCTGAAGACATTCATTTTATGTGAATTATTTTATTTTTTTAGAGTTTTAGGTTTGAGAAGGTAGGAATGAGAATGTAAAAGTACTGTAGGTTGTTTATTGAAGACTCATGTATTTATAATTTTCTGATGCTTGAAACAGTTTTTTTTTCTTCTTTGAGACAAGATTTCTCTGTATAAAATTTCTGACTATCCCGGACTCACTTTTTAGACTAGGCTGTCCTCAAACTCACAACGATACACCGGCCTCTGCCTCCAGAGTGCTGGGATTGAAGGCGTGTGCCACTATGCCTGGTTTTGGAATAGTTTTATAAGCCAATATTATAGGAAAATTTAAATATGTTATTATAGACACAAATTAACTTTCATTATAAGCTTAAACATATGAAAGCATTACATAATAGCAAATTATAATATTTTATTTTTTTACATATTAATCCCAGTTCCCCCTCCTTCCCCTCACTCCCTCATCTGCTCCTCAGAGAGGGTAAGACCTCCCATGGGAAGTCAATGAATTCTGTTAATTACTACATTGAGGCAAGACAAAGGCACTTTCCTTGTGTCTAGGCTGAGAAAGGCTTCTCTTCATAGGAAATAGGCTTTCAAAAGCTAGATCATTCATCAGGGACTCCTCCTGTTTCCACTGCCAGTGCCCCTACACTCTTTTTTTTTTTATTATTATTCTTTTTTAATTAAAATTTCTGCCTCCTCCTCGTTTCCCATTTCCCTCCCCCTCCTCCCACATATTGCCCTCTCCCCCTACTCCCCTCCCCCTATCCCCACTCCTCTTCTCCTCCCCCCACTCCATCCCCCCCCCCCCCTCTCGATACTGAAGAGCAGTCCAAATTCCCTGCCCTGCAGGAAGACCAAGGTCCTCCCACTTCTATCTAGGTCCAGGAAGGTGAGCATCCAAACAGGCTAGGCTCCCACAAAGCCAGTTCATGTATTAGGATGGAAACCTAGTGCCATTGTCCTTGGCTTCTCATCAGCCTTCATTGTCCGCCATGTTCAGAGAGTCCAGTTTCAACCCATGCTTATTCAGTCCCAGTCCAGCTGGCCTTGGTGGGCTCCCAATAGATCAGTTCCACTGTCACAGTGGGTGGGTGCACCCCTCGTGGTCCTGACTTCCTTGCTCATGTTCTCCCTCACACACAAAAACCCTCAAACCTTATTTGCCTTGTCTAGACTTGCTTGTTCTTTTATGGATTTTATATGATAAACTTGAAATGAAGTGCTATTAGTTAAAAAACAAAAAGGTAAAAGTCTGAAATGACCAACTGGCAGGCTTAGAATACAATCTAATAATTTTCAGTCTCCCTCGGGTAAGTAGGAGGCACCAAGTAAATGTTTCATAGCAGTTTTCTTTTCTTTAAATTTGGGCTTCTTGACTCGATATTTATGAATCTCATTTATGTTTTATTCTGCACTTTAAATTTCTCCCATGTATTATGATTAGTCTTTCCACTGTTTAAGATAGCTTTCTCAGACAATTATAATTTTTATTTTTTCCTCAGCTTTTCTTTGAAATGCTGGTAGAGCATGACTTACTTTCTCATTTAATCAGTTACTGAAACTATAATGTAATTAAACTCATGATGGAACATGTTTTATCCAAATTTGAACTGATAGCTAAGGCTCTAACTTTGGCTTTAAAACCTCCAAATATTTCCATTGTAATATTCTTCAAATTAGGCTTGTATCATGCTTTGTAACATATGACAACAAGGGCTATATTTCTTTCTGTGCTATAAATAAATATACTGCATATTGATACAGAATAGTTTTTCATATATTCATTTACTGGATATGTATTTTTATTGAACACCAGGTGAATAGACTATTCTAAAAAGAATGGTCATTCTTTGTTCTCAGGATGATAGGGAGTCAGATCTAAACCAATATTCATTTTAATTATTCTAAATGCTTAAAGGAGACATCCAGGAGATTAGAGAGACCTCATTTGGGAGGACAGGGACTGCTTTCCCAAGGAACTGATATTTAAGCTGAATCTTTAATGATGAGTAAAGATTAGACAAGCAAAGAAAGTACAAAAAATAATTTTTATTGTGGGCAAATTAGAGCTTAATGTTTTAAAAATATATGCAAAGAATCTGAGAAGGGAGATAAATTCATAGCTAAGGATTTAAACTGTTTAAACCTTACAATCTTTAGAACACCATTCAAATTCTTGAAATATGACAATTTTAGAACTTTTCTGAGAATTAAACTTAATGAATCTAGATTTATTTTAAATGATTTTGAAATAACAGATAGATGCAAACTGGCTTTAACAGGCATCTTGGGAAGGAAATACTATATGCAACCATGTGTTAGTGTCTACTTTAAGAAAAGATGGTGAAGAACAAATACAGAACAAAAGGAAATCCATTAACATGTTTGTGCATGGAGTGTAGGTTGCTCAAAGTATGAAAGATATTGGGAATCTCTTTGATGCCTATTTTATGGAATACCTACTTCCATTTGTCCTTTAATAAGCCACTAGCAGGGTCTCACTTTATGATATGTTGATTCCAATAATTTAAAATTAAATATTTGTTTCTTAATATTTACATAATAGGCACCAAAGTTCAATGTGTATACCCTAGGACTTAAAATCTTTTTCAGAACATGTAAAAAACAGAAGCGAAGATGTTTCCCTATCTATAGTGCTTATGTAACTATGGTGATATGTCTTTGAAGTTCATGGTAGTGTTGAAGTAGTAGAGTATTAATTAGTTGGATTTATATACTTCAGAAGAATTATTTATTCTTCTTAATGTTACATGAAAGACAAGAAAGTATGCAGAAAGATGCAGAGAGAGGAGTGCATCCTAAACATTCTGCTATTCCAATGCTGCCTATTGTTACTCATTCTCTCTTTCTGCTAGTATTCATTGCATCTCTCTGGTGTGCAGCAATGGAGCAATCACCATAAGAAACAAAAACAAGGGTCTTTGTATTTGAATTTTCAATATTTCTAGAGAAATGAAAGGTATGCACATTGTCACAAGACAATGAACTGGAAGCAGCACATATCCCTTAGCATTCAGAATTGTTTTGGTTTTTGTTTTGTTTTTAAATTAAGGCAGGATTGAAAAGGCTTGCCTTGCTATTTCATTTTGGATGCATTGTACATGAGTATAATGTGAATGCTTTTTTGAGAGCATATGCTATAGAATTTGTTGAAACTTCTGCAAGTTCTTTCATCATTTACAGCTGTAAATTATTTCATGTTTACAGCAAGGAGTGAACACGCCAGAATAATAATCAGCTACCTATTTACAAGAATGTTCAGAAGTTCCAAGTACTGCTTGAGCAAAATGATAGACTAGGTTTATTGTAGTAGTGAAAGTTCCAAAGCAATTTCTAGTCATATTATCTATTTGAAACAGTTAAAATGCATTTATATGTCCATTTCCAAAATAGTTCCCGCTATGCACGTCAGATGTACCTGGAAAATTTTGATGTATTTACTGAATACCCAAAGTACTAACCTTAAGCATGCATACACACACACACACACAAACAAACACACACAGAGACACACACAAACATATGATCTTGGGTACATGAAGCATATCTCATGTACATCAAGGATGACCACTTGGGATTGGACAAGATACATAGGGACCAGTCCCTGGCAGAGATACCTATAGATAGCTATTGGAATCATATTAACAAAATGAAACATATAACTGAAGCATCAGTGATACTTCAGTTTCTGTTTCCCTATATAAAGGTTAATTGAAAAAAATTAAGAAAAGTAATTTACAACAGGAATAGAAATTCAAAATCCTGAAGCCATTTTTTTTTCTTATTTTTCATCTGAAGGTAATTATGAGAGTTAGGAGGATAAAGTGAATAGATTGCTATATACCTACATATTCATTACTAAAGTGAGAAGGTACCAATGGTATTTCTTTATAAAAATAATGTGTTGAAAAACAGTGAAAAAGAGAACATTAATATGTAAGGTATAAATTGATCATAGTAAATAAATAATGAGCTTTCTAAAATCTACATAAATAAATCTGAAAGCTGTATAAATAGACTACTAAGAGACTGTAATTCTAGATGAGAGTATAAGTATATAACATTTCTTTAAATTTCTCTAGTTATAATTACAGCAAAATGAACAATTTATTTGAATTATTGAATTTAACAAAATTTTCATACATATGAAAAATGGGAACATAAAAGAATATGCAATGCTATTCAGAGACACAAGGGTAACATTTTTGTAATGGAGAACTAATTTGATAATAATATGAAGCATGAAAATTAATACACACATATATAGACGTGCACTAAATAGCGTATACATTCATGCAAATAAATGAAAGTACAAAAGCCTAGTAGATAATCTTTAAATGTATAACTACAGCATGAAATATGCTTTTTGTTAAGGACATTAAATGCAAAATAAACAAACATTGTAGTACTCCCACTTTGTCTAATGATTTTACATGGTAAAGTAGTTCTGATTATCTACTCTTGTACATTCTCAGTGTTCATGGTTACCTTTCTAGTTTAACATATGTGTTTGTTAAAGTTTCTATTGCTGTGAAGAGATATCATGATCATGACAACTCTTATAAAGGAAAGCATTCAGTTAAGGCTTGCTTACAGTTTCATAGATCTAGTCTATTATCATGTTAGGAAGCATGGCAGCACACAGGCAGACCTGGTGCATAGAAGTAGCTCAGAGTTCTGCATTAGGATTCTCAGGAAGAAGGGAGGGAAAGACACACCGGGCTTGACTTGTGCTTTTGAAAAGTCAAAGTTCAGCAGGGTGGTGGTGGTGCACGCCTTTAATCCCAGCACTCGGGAGGCAGAAGCAGGTGGACCTCTGTGAGTTCGAGGCCAGCCTGGTCTACAAGAGCTAGTTCCACTATCCCTTTGTAGATTCCAGTAGAAACTTCCTGTTTATCCCTTTCTCTGGGCCTTGCTTCACTTTTGCCCTTAAAAACCTGTATGAACATGTCATTCAATGATTTCACCTTGCCTGAGATTGCCCAAAACCATTAGCGGGACATTGCAGGACCTTCATGTTTGGCCTATATTTATTTCACCAATATCTGCTTCTCTCAAATTCTCATTCTCTATAGTCATAACATAAATTTCATAATTCAGTTTCTCTTTCACTTGAACTTTCCAGGTCATATGCTCTGTGCTTGAGATACTTCCTGACTCTTAAATTTCCTAATTCCTGACAGCCAGTTCATAGCAGATGTTCCTTCAGGAAGACTTTTTAGACACCTTAGTGGTTCCATCTTATCTCGCAGGGTTTGAAATCTCTATTGGTTGATTAAGTCAACAGATTACACTGGCTTTTTGGTGGGAAAACATGCTTTTTTTTGTCTCCATCATTCTTTTTTCCGTCTTATATTTTTTTCCTGCACTAGGTTGTCTCTTTTATTGCTATTCATTTTATTCTTTCCCTTGTTACATGTTTTATTCTCACCTTATACCCTTTCATATCTGTAAAATTTAAAAATAGCACTTTATATGTTTCAATTATGAAAGTAATTCACAATTGAGAAAATCTAAATACAAGCTGTGTTCTTTTTTGCTGTTATTTTAGTACTAAGGATAGAATCTAGAGCCTCTTGCATGCTTGGTACAAACTATAACTGACCCCCAGTCCAAGCACGCACACATAAATCATTAGGCAAATTACAAACAGAAATCTTGTACTGCTTAGGTATAACTACCATTCACATTGCTGTATGTTTTTTTAGATATTGAAAACATATTCACGTAACTGAAATCATACAATATATAGAATTTTGTACTTTTTGCAGTGAAGTTGACTTGAAGATAAGTTCCCCATTATAAAATATCTTTTTGTTTTTTTGTTTTTTTTTTGGTTTTTCAAGACAGGGTTTCTCTGTAGCTTTGGTGCCTGTCCTGGAACTAGCTCTTGTAGACCAGGCTGGCCTCGAACTCCCAGAAATCCGCCTGCCTCTGCCTCCCGAGTGCTGGGATTAAAGGCGTGCGCCACCACCGCCCGGCATAAAATATCTTAATATCTGTGGAAGATTCCTTTTAAAAGTTTTATCTTTTTATTTCTCTACTTCTGGATTCTTAAGCAATTGCATATTTCGGTGCTTAAAAATAATACGAAAAAAGAGACAGTGAATCTGAAGGTTAGCAGGGGGTATATGGGAAGGAGTGAGGAAAGAAGGGGAAGAGAGAAATGTACTATAATTTCAAAATATAATTAAAGTATATAAAACTGATGTCATGAGAATTCTAGAATGTAAAGCTTTATCTACAATATAGGAATGGCATTATTAGATCAAAGAGAGTTTATAATTTTTGTTGTTGTTGTTGTTGTTTTGCTCATTTTACCACATGCCATTCTAAAACAATTCTGTGAAACATAAGTGTTGCTAACATTACTGCAGTGAATTTCCGTCTTCAAAATTTGCATCGAAACTTCTCTTATCAGTGTGGTGGTTTGAATAGGTATGACTCCCAAAGGCTCATGTGAGTTGTCACTTCTGCTCCTGTGGATTAAAATGTAGAACTTTCAGCTCCTTCTTCAGCTTGTCTGCCTGCATGCTGCCATGCTTCCCACCATGGTGAAAGCAGACTAAACCTCTGAAACTGTAAGCTAGCTTCAAATAAATGTTTCCATTTATAAGAGTTGCCATGGTCATGTGGTTACGGTATTTCTTCACAGCAATAAAACCCTAACTAAGACTATCAGTGTTCTCCAATTTTTTTTTCTGGATTTCTGTATATCTTTCATTATCAATTTTTTGCTTTTCTTTAAATGTTGTTTTCTTTTGTTTTGAGACAGCGTCTCCCATCTTCCTATGTAACCCTGGCTGTACTGGAACTCACTGTGTAGACCAGGCTGGCCTCAAGCCCACAAAGATCCCCCTGCTTCTTCCTCCCAATAATGTGAATAAGGGCGTACACCACTATGCCCAGCTATGTATCAACTATTTTCAATCGACACAGTTAAGTCTTATACAACTTACATTGAAGGTAGTGAGTATGACATGTAGACTTTTGTTTACATTTGGAATTCTGTGTGTGTGGATGTGCACGTGATAATGTGCCACATATTGTTACTATTAATAACAAATAAACACTTGTTTTGTGAGTTCTGAACCTCTTTGCCCTTGACAACTAACTCACTCCTTTCTTGAATAAGTGAGTCTGAAGTGCATTTTAGAATAATGAAAAGCACCAAAGACATCAGAGAAAAAAAAACTAATGAATAGGATACTGGATTAGAAATTAAATACCCTAGGTTCCATCCTCAGCTTCATATGCATTGTGGATTATTGCCAAATTTGATTGAAGAACTTGTCAAATATGTAAAGTGGGGCAAATAAGGTAAAAAAAATACCTTATATTACATGGATGCTAGTTGGATTAATGAGAATTTTTTTAAAAATAATACATTTTGTGTTTTTCCAAGACAGTTTTAATATAAGGACCCAAATCTACATTCTATCTGGTATTTGAATGGTAATAATTATTATACTACCATACATTTTAATCCATAATTTAATAATAGCCTACTATATTTGTTACTTTTTATTCAAGTGTATTAAAACATATGTAAGTTATAAACTATTAGATTTTGTTTTTGTCTTCTTACTTCAAATGTATTCTTATATTTAATATTAAAATTTGGGAAGGACTGTCAGTCATTCAAAAACTTAACCATGAGGTAGTATGGCATTTAAAATATAATACTAAAGTGTTTGCTTTTATAATTTGATTTATTTCCATTGGAACTTAGGGGTAATGCAAAAATAAATTGACCTCTTGAATTAAAGAAGAATTTCACAAAGACATCTGCAAGTTGTTCTCATTTTTTTCTGATCTATGTGAGTAGTATGTATAAACTGAAATGTTCGGGTTAATGTATGGACATTTTTATTAATAATTTTCAGGCCGGGTGGTGGTGGCACACACCTTTAATCCCAGCACTCAGGAGGCAGAGGCAGGTGAAACTCAGTGAGTTCAAGGCCAGCCTGGTCTACAAAATGAGTTCTAGGACAGCCAGGACTGTAACACAGAGAAACCCTGTCTCGAAAAACAAAAAGCAAAAAACAAACAAACAAAAAGTTACTCTCAACAGGTGTGATAGTGTGTGCCTGTTAACCCAGCTCTTGAGGGGCTGAGAAAAAATGATACCAAATTCAAGGAAATGAAGAAATATACAACAGACAAGCAAATAATATTCTTAGCGTTTTAAACAAGTCTTGACGTGTGTCCTTATTTTTTTCATGTACCCAGTCTCTAGCACATAGATGATGCTTAATAAATGTTTACTTGGCAAATAACTTCACTTTATGAGAACAAAAAATAAAAGCCATACATAATGCTATTTGCTTCCATGAAAATGAACGTATCATAGGAGCTAAGAGCTTCTTTGAAATCACTAATGTCAGATAAACTAATCATCTCTTATGTCTACAAAGTACTTTCACAAGGATTTAAGGCATTTACTGTTATTTACTCCTGAAATTTTGGTATCAAGGCCATATTATATCTAAATACTTTAGATTGGTTCACTTTCAGATCCAGACATGTAGTTTATTTAAACTATACAAGTAATAGTTTTCTGGAGAAAGAATTTTATTTCACTCTTACTATTTGTTTTAATCTCAGTTTCTGGCCCCTTGCTTTATGTGAAATTATATCAATTTTTAATATTTTATGAGATAGTCTTTCCAGTGACTGCTTTGTAATGTTTTAGATTAGTTGAAAAAACCTGTTGGCATATTTAGCAGTAATGATGCATAACATTTTGTTTGAATTGCTACAAATTAGCTAGAAGATATACATCTCTAAATTAAGTAATTTCTATAGTATATCTCAGAAAAAAATTGTTCTCCTTATTGAAATCTTTATGTTTCAACAAATGCATATTCTAAAGGAAAAAATAGTCTACCCCCGAAAAGAGCACACTAACTGGTTGTTCAGTACCAAATAGTCATACCTGAAATACATGCATACATGTATGTATATGTATATATATATGTATATAAATTGTTGTATTCAACATTATACAGACTGTGTTGTATTTATATATTTAGGAAGCACGATACACCACACATGTAAGCACATACACACTAACATTTATGAAAAAGGTGCCATGAGTTTCAAAGAGAGCTTAAAGTGGTACATGGAAGTAGTTAGAGTAAGGAGATGGAAGGTTATAATTATAATTTTAAAAATAAAAAGTATAATGACTCAAAGAAGTCCTTACTTCAACCTTATAATTTTCTGCACTTCCAGGACCACAATGTGTATCAGACATTAAACAATAGCTATGTTTCCAATGAATTTTGGAAATTGCTAAAATCAGTGTGTTTGAGGATACATACTGAATTTACAAAATTTAATTATTGTGGCTAATCCATGATGTAAAGACTTATTTTGAAGAATAATGCAACATTAAGGAGATGGTATGCTTGATATACAAGGGTATATTTGAAAGCCACATTGTGGGTGAGAATAAAACTAGAAAATTTGTGAGTTTATTGGATGCAGGATCCCAGTGACAATTGGGCCTTGTGAACAAACAGGCCCTTGGAAAGGTACGTGTTTTGGATCTGTTTTGTCCAGACACTAACAGGGAGCTTTGCACTTTCTGAAAATATTCTGGACTTAATTAGTTCAATTTCTTCATTAGTACAATGGTAATAATTATTGCTTTGTTTGACAGTCTCTACAGATTAGGAACTCTACATGGAATATCACACAGTGCACTCAGGAAAGAGATGTGACAGGAACAGTGTTATAGGCCTGTAATCTCACTCTGCAGAGCCAGTAGAAAGGAGAATTTGAGGAGAGCTTGGACTACATGGTGTCATAATGTGAACCTATTTCACAAAGCAAAGGGTGAAGGGTATAGTACTTGTCTAGTATGTGGAAGGCTTTGGATTTGCTTCCTAACATGTTGAGAATGATAGGAACCAAGCAGCAATTATACATTGTATGTATAAATATAAATTTGGTATAGTAAAGTATGATTTATGTTTAAGTCTTAAATCTCAATTATGCAATATGTAATGAAATTCAGAAAAAAAGTCACTTGTATAATCAAATAGTCCTAAGTAACAGAAACTTGATTGAAATCAACTTTCTCTGACTCTACAGTTAGTTCTTATAACCATTTAACAATATTAAGAGTCAGTTAATTTTTGTTATGTCTGTTGGTTTCATATGTTAATACAATTTGTGTGTACATATTCTTTTAGAGAAATGATTAATCCTTGGTTATATGCACAGTACTTGCTAGACAGGAATTCCCTTGCAAGTTCACATTTTTCTTAATGCATAGGACTATGTCCTGTCTCTCATCAGCTCATTATATTTCTTGATATGAGGATCTGCTACAATTTCTAATATTAGTCCAAAACCTGCTTCAACTTTAAAATAACCTGAGGAATCTACAGGCTTTGCATTTTTGTAAGATTTTTTTTCAAAGATGCACATTATATAACAGACTCCTTTGAGAGTGCTGTTTTAAAGTGTTCTTGTCCGTAATTATAGTGGTTAGAAATGTCAGGAACAGTGCATTAACCTACTGTACTCCACATGGCTTGCTTTTTCCCCTCTTGTCTTGTTATATCCAAAGAATATGGGATTGGCAGCATAGTTCTTTAACTGATATCACATTTGGGTAGTATAATTTTTATTTTTTTGCATTTTGTACAGTATAAACATCAACTTAAAATATGAGATGCATGGTATATATTTGATAAATTAACTTTTTTGTCACTTTGTGAAGTAGCTTATAAAGAGTTTATATTAATTATTGAAGATATTTAACATCCATATATTTTTACAGTAGAAGAAAGTCTTTTAAGGATGTATATGTATTTGTTGTATTTTAGATTACACTAATTTTCTTTTTGAAAAAGATACACTAATATAATAAATCATAGGGTGTTACTTATGAGGTATTATTTCTATGCATTAATTTGAAGAAATGAGACTGTGTGTTTTATTATGTTCAGATCCACAGTGGTAATATGTTGTAGGAGGTTGCTTGTTTGTTTTCCAGCTGCTTAGACTCACAAAATAATCACACAGAAACTATTATTTGAATCACTGCTTGACCAATCACTTAAGCGTATTGCTAGCTAGCTCTTACATCTAGAATTAACCCGTTCAGTGTTTTATATTTTACCCCCCCCACCGCCGTCTATTCTGTTCTGGGGAGGCCGAAGACAGTTTCTTTATTAACCAATGGTGTTCACAGCATACAGAGGGGAATCCCACATCAGTAGTGTTTGGATGTAAGAATGCTATAAGCAGAAAGACATGATTGTCTATAAAACTAATTCCATTATATTGGTAATGTTACACTGCCGTTTATATTGATATATTGTCTTACTGTAACATATATACCACTTATGGGCAAAAATATTGTACTTCTATAAAAACTCTATAAAGATTTTATGCTAAGTAGTAGTTCAGTATTCTTACTAGGTAGTTCTTTCAAGTTAGGTTGAGATTTGCGACAAGCAGGTTTTATTTGATATTCATTGTATACTAGTTGAGATCTAAAATTGGTTCTCATGCAATAGGAATGAATTATTTATCACAGAAGCTTGGATAACTTCTAAATTCATCACTTCTGTAGGGAATAAATACAATTGTTTGAATTTGTTAAGTAAATTCAGTTTCCTAAAATGAAGCCTAAAGACCCATTTCTATATATTCTTAAAATTTGCATATGCTAACCTAAAAAGTCTGCTTCTTTAAACACTACTGAGAACATTATGCCACTAATATATTATTTGATTCCAAAGATGCTATTTTATTTGATTTAACCTGGAAATTTAGGGAGTAGTTGATTTTAGTCTGAGTTAGTTACACAGTCTATATTGTAGTAATGTTTTTAGAGCTCAGTTCATTAGTTCACATAAGAAAAACTGAGTAGTCAGTTGAGTCCATGAAAATTAAATTGCCCTCCTTTACACACACACTCATTATTACCCATATAGGAAGTAATTTTTTCTGTGCCTTTTTCCATGTTGTGTTCTCGATGTATGTCATATTTACATATTCTTGTTTTCAAATTTATTTGTTATTTTACATAGACAAAAGGTTTATTTTTATTTTATATATTTGTGTGTTTGCCTGCATATGTATGTGTAGCAAATAAATTCCTGGTGCCTGTGGAAGGCAGAAGGCATTGGATTTCCTGGACCTGAAGTTAGAGCTGTCATGTGACTCTAAGAACTGATGAGGTCTCTGAAATGACAGCAAATGCTCTAAAACCCATGAGCTCCTTTTTATTTATTTATTTTTGAGACAGAATCTCATTATGTAACTCTGACTGACCTTGACATCATTATGTAGATGATGCTAATTTAAAATTTATAGAGATCTGTCTGCATCTGCCTCCTGAGTGCAGATATGAAAGAAGTGTATCACCATGCTTGTTCTTATTTTTTTGTATCAGCATATAAAAATTTGTATATTTATATTATACAGTATGATATTCTGCAGCATATATATGATTTAGTGTAGCTAATTAACAAATGCATTATCTCAGAGTTATTGTAAGACCATAAATCTCCTGGTATTTTTTAAAGATATATTCTATTGTCCATTATGTCCTACAGTGGATTTCTTGAACTTACTTTTCCTGTCTCTCTGTAGGCATGTATTATTTGGTTAATATCTCTCCAATCCCATTCACTTCCAAGTACCCTAGCCTGTGGTAACTAACATCCTACTTTCAATCTCTATCAAATAACTGTATTTTATATACATGAATGAAATTATGAAGATTTTGTCTTTATGTGCATGCTTTATGTCACTATGCTTAATTTCTTCCTATTCTTCCATGTTACTGCGATTTACAGAATTCCCTCCTTTATATGTCTCAATATAGTATCCCATTGTGTGTATGTATATTTTGAAGAATTTGATCCATTAGTGAATATTTAGTTTGCTTTTTTATTGTGATGATTGGTAATAATGCTTTAGTAGGGATGTGAATACAGATATATCATTTGCATATGGATTTTCATGTGATATATATGCAATAATGGAACGGCTGGATTGTATGGCTGTTGAGGGAGCTGCGGGCTGCGTTCCTGCCACCCAGCTCCCAGCCACCTGGCTAGCTTATGCCCCAAAATAACGACACACAAACTGTATTCTTTTAAACACTGCCTGGCCCATTACATCTAGCCTCTTCTAGGCTAATTCTCACGTATTAATTTAGCCCATTTCTAATAATCGGCATTGCACCACTAGGTGCGCTTACCGGGAAAGATTCAGCATGTCTGACCTGGCGGCTGGCTGCATCGCGTCTGGCTCTGAGAGGAGCTGCCCTGCATCTGAGCTCACTTCCTCTTCCTCCCAGCATTCTGTTCTGTTTACTCCACCCACCTACAGACTGGCTAATCAAATGGGCCAAGGCAGTTTCTTTATTATCCAATGACCTTCCTCCATCATATGGCAGTCCTATTTTTATTTTTTTTTGTGTTCTTACATATTGATGTTCATAATTGGTGTACAATTACATTCTCACTACAGTGTACATTGGACCCTTTCATTATAGTTTTCTTAACATTTAGTATTTTTGATAATACATTTTTTATAATAAACCTTTCTGCTGGAGTGAAATAACATATTGTAATTTTGATTTGCATTTCTCTATAAGGTTGTGATGTTGAACTTTTCATTCCATAAATAATTGGCCATTTTGTGTTTTCTTTTGACAAATGTTTTTTTCATTCTTTCTGTCTGGATTTTAATTGGATATATGTTTTCTTTGTAATGAATTGAGTTTTTGGGAGGTTGTTGTTGAATTCTTTAAGAAAGGCTCCTATAGTCATGGGAAAGTTGAACATCCCCCTCCGGATCTTCCTTCCTTATTGGAAACCATGGATCCACAGGAACTTTGTGTATGTGCGTAATAGTTGAGGTGAAAGGGATAGAAAGTTAACCTCATCTTTTAGGGTTGGAGCTTGACTTTATTCTATGGTACTTCCAAGTCATTACCTGTGGGGATCTTGCCTGTGGACAGTTGTTAGTTGATTTTTATCTAAAGACGTGAAGCAGTAGAACTGCTAGAACTGCTATTCTGTCACCCATTCGTTTCACTTGATCAGGTTGATGCCCAGTCTGACATCATCGCCCTCCGCCAGTTCTTCTTAAAAGTGAGGGCCAGAAAAGTTGTAGAGCTCAAAAAAGTCAATAAAAAAAATTGAGGATCAGAAGTAAATGCTGACTTAGTGTCTCAGGTTGTACATTTTGTCTCTTGGTCCTCTGGAACACCACTTTATTATTACTACAAAGGAGGAAGAGTATTAAATGCTTAATCACACAGGCCTTATAGTTAGATAGACCTGAGATCTAATTTCAGGTTCTCCTACTTGTCTGTACTGTGGCCTTGCTCGGGTTTTCCAAGCCCCAGTTTGCTGATGTATGACATGCAGATGTCATTAGCACATCACAAGGCTGCTTCACCTTGGAGAGCAAGGAGAACATGTTGGTTTTTCTGTCTTTATAGGTCCAGCACTTGAGCCCACTTAAGGAGATGAAACTGTCCTGTATCTTCAATGATTCTCTTTTCCTTCTAACTGTGGTACTTTTATCACATGAACACATTGGTCCTTGACCACTAAACAGTCATTCTTTAAATAAATAAATAAGAAAGCCAATACAAATTAAATTAGCCCACTTTGAAGTGCTAAATGATTTTCTGACTTTAAATTGCCATTCATAATGTGATCAGACTGCAAGGCAGACACTTTTGGACTCTCTGTGCCTACAGTGCCACACAGGATGACCCAGCGGTGCCACCTGTGTTTCCTGTCTGATCTGCAGTTAAATTCTAATGAGTACAGGCAACATGTGGTGATGTCATTTGGTGTTTATTTTGGTACAAATACTTTTTCATGCTAAGGTTATTTCACCAGGATCAGTGATGAATGTTTCACTTCCCAGGAAAAATATGATCTTAGATATAAATATAAAGGCAGAAATTAGGTGGCTGTACTTGGATAGAAGATGATTAGCCAAGTAGTAAGTAACTTAGTTTATGCTTAATGCGGTCATCTTAAGAAATGAAACTGTGGAGTTCTAAGATTATCTTACCTTACCTGCAGCAGAAACCCTTATACTCTGTTCAACAATTCTAGGTTTAGAGTTATTAGCCCCAAGTTCCAGTTTCACTGATGTACTAGCAAATCTCCAAACATACTATGTTTGATTCTTTGTATTTCAGTGGTTAACTACTGACCAAAATAGCTTAGTTTGCTTTAAGTGAATAGCATTTATTAGTCTTTGAAAATTTCCCCTCAAATAGCTTCATGATTCATCAAGGTCTTAATACTCTACCATGTATTAGGATAATCTTCTTTCTACTCATTACATAGCAGAATGTGAACTATGCTATGACATTATTGGGTGTCAGCTTTTCACTGTTTGCCAGATATGAGAATACATTACATGCTTAATGGTAATATTCTAATACAAGACGGGCCCTCTATGTCCTATAACAGATACTTTGTGTTCATGCTGTTGTTTCATGAAGACAGTAGAAACCTACATTATTAGTGCATGAGTAGAGAGTAAGGTAGTCAACTCAACTTATTTCACAAAAAAAAACAAATTTCTATTCTGCTATACATATGATAGCCTGCTATGAATCACACATTCAAAATAGCTGGGCATTTGAGATTGTGTACCTCAGTGTGCTTAAAATTTTATTTTATTTAACATTAAAATTGCTTTGCTGGTAGGAATCTTCAGCCCTCGTTGTTAGGAGAACAGAAGACAGACTCTCCCAGTAAGCCCTCTCTTTTGAGCATTCTCTCCTCAGCCAGTCAAGGATTCCTATAGACTCTGAAAATATATACTTTTAATCTCTTACCTGTATTACAGGTCCATTTCTGAATATTTCAGGAAGATTAGAATCCTACCTCTGCTTCAGAAATATAGTTGACCAGAAGCTAATAACCTTAGGCCACCTATAATTCACAAGATAATTGTCTGGGCATTCATGAAGTTATGAAATTAACAACAAAATAAGATGCCCTATAAGTACATACTAATTAAATAATTACTATATACCTGTGCCCTGGTTAATTTTTATTGTCCACTTGAAACAACTCAGAGTCAGTCAGGCAGAGGGAAATTCAGATGAAGACTTGCCTGGCTCATATTGCCCTTTGGCTACAACTGTTGAGTGTGTATTGATAGTTGATTGATGTAGGAGGGAAACATAATCCTTAGGCAGGTGGGTGTGCTCTATACAAGGACACAAGCTGAGCAGAACTAGAGAAGGAGGCAGTAAACAGTGGCCTCTGTGGTTTCTATATAAAGATCCTGCCTTGATTTCCCACCCTTACTTCCCTCTATGATGTAGTATAATCGAACTGTTTTAAGATGAAAACAAAGCCGTTTTTCCTTCCCAGGTTACTTTTGTTCAGGGTGTTTTAAGATTGTTATTTTACTCTCACAAGCCTACAGATAGACGCCATATTATTTTCAACTTTAGAAAATGAACCTGAGGTCCAGCATTCAAGTGACCAACTGACCAGTTTCACAAGGCTAAGCTTGCTCACTATTCTTTACCCTTACTAGCCTTGTAAAGAATAGTGAGCAAGCTTTTGCTCCCTTCCCTTTGTTATAATACTCCATTTTAAATAATCTAGTTCCCCCAAGAATACTGTGTCAGAAGCATTTTTAAAGCAATATCTTCCCTAGTTGTTAGACTCAAATGAAATGCTGTATAGGAAGTTTGGTGAAAGCTCTTTGTGCTATAAGCATGTAAGGTACCATTGATGACTAAGTCTATCTCATGCCAAAGGCATGTCTACATTTATTTTTCACATCAATCAGTCAGCTCCTCAGTTCTCTTAATTTACTCATTCTTTACATGCTTTGTTGATGCTTTACTACCTATCAGCAGTTAGGCAAGGAACTGAATAATATTCAATGCAATCATTTTGACAGATAGCACTTACTCAAATGCTTTGAAAGTTAGAGGGTAGGAATAAAGGGATTACTTCTTATTTCATGGAAGGCATTTTTCTTTATTTCCTTTCTAATTTATAGCTTCATCACCTACTTAAAATGTAGTTTTTATTTAGGCTGCAGGAAACATTTGTAATTAACAATAGCATTATTAAACTGGCTTTGTTTTATTGTCTAAAGTTAGTTTTGCAATTGGATCTGTAAAATGCTACACCATACAGTGAAGCTGCTAAATGTATGTTTCTTCATAGATTTGCCTCTATATAACAAATGTTGATAAAGTTTTCACATTTTTTCCTGTTTTTAACTAGTAGAGTATAATTGATCGAATCTGTCCTAATTTTTCAAAGTAGCAATTTATATAGAGGCACATCCTCCTTTCTCACAATAGTGAGTAGAATAAATGTATTGTAACTGAAAAATACAAGAAGCATGCCACCATTAGTCTTTTAAACTTGTCTTGTGCTTTAGGCCTCTTGAGAACACTGGTGAGTCTTTGTATACAATCTTAGAATCATGTATTGAATCGCCAAATATCAAATACATATGAATAAAAAGCAAAACAATTACTCTAAGATATGTTATTGAAATATTTTCAAAAATTGAAATATCCTAGGACCTTATATAACATTTTCATTTAGTAACCTATATATGGAGATTCCTATGAGGTTCATGCCTAATCACTAAAGTTGTTCTTCAGTGGGTAAATAGTTAAATAAACTATAGCAATAGCCATACTGTTAAATGTTGCTTACCATTAGCTCTAGCCTCTTACTGGCTAACTCTCACATCTTGACTAACCCATTTCTAATAATGTGTGTAGCAACACGAGGTGGTGGCTTACCAGGAAGATTCTAGCGTACGTCTATCTTGGGCTGGAGCTTAATCATGTCTGACTCAGAGAGGAGAAGCATGGCAATTGCCTCACTTCCTCTTCCTCCCAGCATTCTGTTCTGTCTACTCCACCCACCTAAAGGCTGGCCTATCAAATGGGCCAAGGCAGTTTCTTTATTAACCAATGACCTTCCTCCATCATAACATTAAGAAATAAAAATTTTAGAATTGTCAAACAGATTAGTGGCTTTCAGACAGTGTAATCGCTGTAGGTAAGAAACGGCAACATGAGAGACTCTTGTGGGAATGGAGCTGTCTGAATGTTGGCTATATTAATCTACTGGTGATAGTATTGTATACGACTAATCCTCGTTAAGAACCCTTGGATTATTTTCTGTCTGTTTACATTTCATTGTCTGGTATATTTTAAGGGCTTCTGTCAGTTTAAAGATAGGCACAATGGTTTTACTTTTGCCCTTCAAGTAGTATGAGTGGTGATAAGAGCTTATAAAAATGCTAGACACATCTTATAGCTTGAAAGATTTACTTGATATCATTCAACTATATGCTCATTGTTCACAATAATTGCTTGATAGTAGTAAGTTTTAAGTATAGAACAGCCCTCCCATTTATTGCTAGATACCAAAGAAAAAAATCCAAGTGATTGGCTATTACCCATTGTAACTAATACTGCATATTATTAAGTGTAAAAAATTGCTTTCACTAGCAAATCTTAATGGTTGAATATTTGTTTTGATAAAATATTTGTACACATATGCACACACATATATCCATGATCTTGGTTAAATATATGTTAATAGTTTCTTGGTTTACATATCATTTCTCATAGTACATGGGTTCATGAAATGATTTAAGTATTTATTTTATGATACCCTTGATCTCTACAATTTTGTTGTGAAATTCATAACAGATATTTTGTATATTTAACACTTCAATGAATAATTCCAGAGGAAACAATATAGTTATTTTTCTTTCATTAAACATTTAAATTTATCACATTTTAATAAAATTAGTAAAATACTTTTGAGAAAAAATGATCTGAAAAACTGATTATTATGTTTCTACACTGCTGCAAAAAACTTTTAATGCTCTCTTGCCTTAGAATTTGTTATATATTTTTTTATTTTGCATATTTCACCCACTGATAATACCTTAATTGAAAACAGTGTTTACTGCAATGGGAAGTGGCACCTTATAATGTTATTGCATGATTGTAATTTTTTTACAGATTTTTGATATAAACCTTAAGGATATTATGCAGTATATTATCCTCTATATTTCCTGTACAATTTTTTTCCTGTACAATTAAAAGACTTTAATGCACAGTATGTTTAATTCATTAAAGTTGTATAGACTAAGATCATTAGAAAAAAATACTTATATTTAACATTATTTTAAATGCTGTAATTTAAGAATCCTTTCATATATTTGTTTGATGAGTTAATTAGGTAAGTTCATTACTTTTTTGGGGAGGTATTTTGGGTGAGTAGGATGGTGGTGATGACTTGGTAGGAGTTGGAAGAGGGGAAACTATAATTAGAATATATTATAAAAATCGCTTTTCAATAGAGATATTTTCTCATATCAATAGAAGATATATAAATGTTCAATAATACAGTAAAATTAATAATGATACCACATCCTCATTATTGGAATGAATACTTAGATTTATATGTATAGGACAATTTGATTTTGTGTTTCTTTAGCTGATACAGGAAATGGGTTTTCAGTTTATATTTTTAAAGTTGTAGTATCCTATAAGGAATAATGCAGGAATCTTTGTAGATACAATTCCAAATGTGCTAACTTACAGTATTGTATTTTTGAGAACTACAATAGTAGATAAGAAACTCGCTAGGTTAAAAGAAACTTGACTTACATATGAAACATAGTCAACTGCAATGTCTTACTTTCTTGTCTTTGTGCTCTGATAAAACACTGAACGAAAGCACCTTGGGGAAGAAAGAGTTTATTCAGCTTATATATCTCTATCAAAGTCTGTCACGAGGGGAAGTTAGGGCACGAACCTGTGGGAAGGAACCGAAGCAGAGACCATAGAGGAATTCTGCTTTACTGGTTTACACCCCATGTCTTACTCATTTCACTTTCTAATACTATCTATTCAGGGAATGTGCCACTTCCAGTTAGCCTGGTCCTCTCACATCAATTAAGAAAATGCCCACAGACAGACAGGCCTACAGGGCAGTTTCATAGAAGTGTCCCTTACTTGAGGTTCTCTCTTCTCAGGTGACTGCAGATTGTATCAAATTGACAAAATTTAACCAATACAAGCAGTACTGGTATTGCCATTTTCTTCAAGATAATATTGCCCTCTCTAAAGGTGGCACCATTGATAGTAATTGCTTTCTGTGTCCATACTATACCTGAAAGATGTATGTAGAATCACTAGTTGCATCCAGTGTCCACAGTGTGGGATGCTTACAAATAAGAATTCTGAAGCCTTTTCTCAAGGTAAAAGTTCATCTATTTTTACATTAAAAAATGAAAGGAAAAGATTGGTCCAAGTCACTAATCTCAGAAGTGGTTATTTCTACTGCATCCTTAGAATGTTTGCTTAAAAATATTTCTTGTCTAGTTTTGATATTACAATTTTATTTTATAGTAAAGGGAGGATGTTACCTAAAATACTTTTCATTTCTCTGTGTACTGTCTTAGAATAATATAAGCATAGTCATACAGACAAATTTCTACATTCTAATGATTTTCAAATTAAGGAATGGCCTCAAATTAAGAAAGCTTTTTATTCACCTAGCTTTGGAATAACACGTTGTACTCTAATTACTAACTTTGTCTGCATTATTTTTTAAAGATCAAATGGGCACAGCGGTAATTTTCATTAATCTCATACAGAGCTACTAATTAAAATTTCAGTTATTATCCATCCATTATCTAGTTGTTGCCTTTGTTCAGTATCTGAACAGGATGTTAATAATAAGCCATTCTTGTATTACAGCCTATTAAGTACAGTGAGATTTAGTTTAATCTATTGCACTGTTTTGTTTCAGGGTTATTTCTTTAATATTATGTTGTGTCATAGTGATTATGCTGAAGATATTCACACACTATGACGTTTCTTAAATACGGATTTCAGACTTAAATACCTGTTGCGTCAATTGTTTTTCAGTATTGGGAAAGTGGTCTAGAAAGGATAAATGAAGTATCAGAAGTTCAAAATATTTATACTTTAGTCCTGAAACCACATTGATTATGTTCAGTTGGCTCTTCCTTAGATTCTACTTTAAAAAAAAATGTGTGGTTTTGTCTGTCCTAGAACTCACGATGTGAACTAGACTGGCTTTGAACTCAGAGATCCACCTGCCTCTCTTTCCCAAGGACTGAGATGAGGTGCATCACAATGCTCTGCTGGGTTCTTTATTTCTGTAATGATAGTGTTAAAGTAGTTGATTTTCAAGAATCATTCTAACCTTAACAAGCTATCATGTTTTTGTAGTGTTCAAATGTAAACTTAGATTAAAACTCTAAAGTACTCTTAATTGTGAAAATGTTCTATAACTGTTGATTTTCTCTCTTACACATTAGCTTGTTTCCATTCCTTGTAGCAACCAGGTATCTAAATGATGTAACTTAAACTTTCTAAAATCGAGCATGTTGGTGTCATGCCTATAGTCATAACTGCTTGAGTGCCTGCAGAGATGGATTGTCAGAAATTTAAAGCCAGCCTTGGCTACATAGTAATTTCAAGGGAAATCTATACTACCGAATGAGCCCTGCTCGTAAGAAAATGAAAAGACAACAAAAACTGTTGTAATAAAAGCGGCAGGGCTGCATCCCCGGCACCCGGCCGCCCGCATGGCTAGCTTATGCCCCGAAATAACTATACGGAAACTGTATTTTTTTGAACACTGCCTAGCCCATTAGTTTCAGCCTCTTATTGGCTAGCTCTTACATACTGACCTAACCCATTTTTAATATTTTGTGTAGCACAATGAACTGGCTTACCAGGAAAGATCTTAACCTGCATCTGTCTGGAGTGGGAGAATCATGGCGACTCCTGACTCGGCTTTTTTTTTTTCCAGCATTCTGTTCTGTTTACTCCACCCACCTAAGGGCTGGCCTATCAAATGGGCCTAGGCAGTTTCTTTATTAATTAACCAATGAAAGCAACAGATTAATACAAAACCCACCTCCATCAAAAAACTAAGAACATATTTTTAAAAATGTGGGTTTGTAGATGTGCAGAAGGGTGATTTCCATTATGATGTGCTAGTTGAAGTGTCCATAAACAGCATGTCAGCCATGACCACTGGTGCCCATTAAAATAATGCTATTAATTTTCCATTAGCAAGTGGAGTGAACATTTTCTGTATCTATGATAGGATACATACAATGTCATCTTTTGAATATCTTTATATGAACCATCTTAAATAGAGACATTTATTATGCCTATTCCATGCATGAGCAAAAATGTTATAAAGACTAGTACATTTTCCTGCCCAAAGGATGATACAGTCAGGGGATGGTTCAAGCTAGGTAGTGAATTCTGAGTTTCCTTGGAATGCCATTTGATATCTGAATTTACTTGTTGTGAAATCAGTTTCTCTGACCATCTTGTGCCTGAAAGTTTTGCAAGATCACATTTTGAAGCAAATGTGTGTTAGACTTTTGGCCACTTTGTCAAATTTATGAGTCAAAAGGTAAAAGAGGGGAGTCCTACATTGGCTTCAAGTGTCAGAGTTTGAGGAAGTGAGTATTGGGGGTATGACTTTGAAAGATCTAACACGAGTTCTAATTGGTCTTGATAATAAAACTTGGAGTCAGATATCAGGGGGTAAAAGCTGAGGGATCAGAGAAGCAGAGTGGCCAACCACTAGAGTTCTTACCTCTACCAATGCTCAGACCAAATGGATAACCCTGTCCTCAGACTGCCTCCTCAGATTGACTGCATCCTCAGATTGACTAAACAGACTGAATGCCTAGACTGCACTGAGCTCCTGTCTCCTCCTGCCTTATATTCTTCTTTCTGTTAAGTCATATCACTCCTGTCTCCAACTCTGTAAAAGCATGTGATCCCAAGTACTAAGATCACCTTTGTGTGATCTTTGTTTCGCTTTTAGGCTGGATCAATTTCATACAGCATATGGTGGCCTTGAACTAACAACAATCTGTCAGCCTCTGTCTCCTGAGTGCTGGGATTAAAGTTGTGTGCTACCATTGCCTGGTCTCTATGGCTAACTAGTGTTACTAGTTCTGTGCTCTGATCCTCAGGCAAGCTTTATTTGTTAGAACATGAACAAAATATTACCACAGAAAGTATTTTCACCTAAGGGAAGGAAGCATCACTATATCCAGGAACACATGACAGAACATGAATATTTTCACCATGGGCAACCGAAACAAAGAAAAATGATACCTTTCTAAGTCACACTTCCAGTGATTACTTCCTCAAATTAGTCCTCTGTTTTCATAATAGTCTGTTCAAAATTTTAATCCATTAATAGAGTATACTGTTGAGTAGGTCACATCCCTTATGATTGGAATGGTCACTGAAACGGCCTTCACAAGCATACCCAAGAGTGTGCCTTGCTAATCTCTTGTGCTTCACCAGTATAAAAATGAATATTAACTGGTCTTAGAAACTTAGCATATTCAAATGTGCCTATCATCCGTTCCTTTGCTTATTACCAACCTATCTTTCCAGAATGTATGTAGTGATGGTTTGTTCTGCAGATACAATGGTGAGCAGTGCAAGCGATATTCTTACCTGGTACAGCTTTTGTTATCATTAGTGAGGCAGTTGATCATAATATACCTCTGTAAAGCAAATCATTTACATATTATGAGGATACTTTGAACATGGAAATGACAGTACTATTGTGGTGAGACTTCTTTGATTAGACCAACAGTGAGGACTTGGACTGGATCTTCCAGATGAAGAAAAGACAAAATATAAAAGAACTCTACACAAAAGCTTCCCAAATGGATCAGTGTGACCTATTATCTAAAAAGTAAATTTGGCCGGGCGGTGGTGGCGCACGCCTTTAATCCCAGCACTTGGGAGGCAGAGGCAGGCGGATGTCTGTGAGTTCGAGACCAGCCTGGTCTACAAGAGCTAGTTCCAGGACAGGCTCCAAAACCACAGAGAAACCCTGTCTCGAAAAACCAAAAAAAAAAAAAAAAAAAAAAAAAAAAAAGTAAATTTGAAGATTCCATGAATGTAGTATCTGACTATAAACTTGTCAAATTTAGTATTTTATATTACTAGTCTTCAGAGTAATGTGTGTAGCATATCATTTTTATCTATTGTTACTGAAGGATTTTGTAGTGCCATATAAAGTGAGATATTTACCAAGATAAAAGTGTAATATAAAAATTATGCTATACATAATTGGTGTTATAGAGATGAGTAGATCAATGAAAGGAATTCATAAACCCTTTCAAAGCTAGTTGTTTTTTTTTGTTTTGTTTTCTTAACTATGCATTAAATGTGGTCATTCTGTAGTTAGCTTGGACTTTGGAATAAAGCAAGAAAATTCAGCATAAAAGTGTGCATCTGTTGTTTTGGAATTATAGATAAACTAAAAATAGTACTTAGTTTTTAATTTTGTTTCAATTCAGAAAATATGTTATTATGATGTTCTCAATAGAAAAAAGACACAAATAATGACTTTAAACACACCATTTTAAGTGCACTTATACTTATAATATTGCCATAGTACAGTTAGGAAGTAATATTCCTGACATGTTGGAAGATAATTGTAGGCCTTTAATATATTAATGGGATTTCAAATTTAGAATATTTGGTAAATGTTTACATTAAAGAGGGATTCCCAATGAAAAGTCAAATAGTATGAAATGATAGGCAATCTATTTTTTATTATTGGAACATTATTGAAAAAATTTCCATCTCTTCTAGTGATATGAGTTCCAGACACTATGGGGAAACTTGCTTCGATTCTTAGCAGTCAGTATAATTCATGTGAACTTAGAAGATGATAATCGAGCTATAATTTAGTTCAAAAGAATTTTATCATATTATAGTAATTGTGCAGTTAAGATTGGTTATGCCATAGGGCAGTGGTGGCACACACCTTTAATCCCAGCATTGAGGTGTCAGAAGCAGGTGGACCTCTGAGTTTGAGGGCAACTGAGTCTACAGAGCAAGTTCCAGGACAGCCTGAGCTACACAGAGAAATCCTGTCTCAAAAAATTAAGAATAGAACAGAAAGATTTCTTTCTCTGAGAGATGAAACTATTACTTATTAATATGGTGAACATGTTGATACTTTCATTTTAGCTTTTTCCATGAACTATATATATATGGTTGTAGCAAGGTGACAAAGCTAAGGAGCTGTGATGAGATAATGAGTTTTAGAAATATCTTTATTTACACTGAAAATTAAACTAAAAGCTATTTGCTATCTGATAAGCGTATTCAATGACTTTTAAAGATTGTTCTACAACATGGTTGTAACAGGTGACTAGTTGGGAATTAAATCCTTTAGAATGATTCAATTAATTAGCATGCTAATTGGAGACCGTATGTTTTATACTTTAATAACTGCATATGCTTTTAAAATATAGTGATATTCTGTTATCTTTCAATACATTTAGAATATGTATAATAGTGTATATTAAAATTTCTCTTCTTTAGTTCATAAAACTTAATATAAATGTTAACTTGCAACTACAAAATTGATAACCTGATTTAACAATGTTTATTTTATGAGTTGAGGAGAAACAGTTAATATTAATCCTAATAATTGGAATATAAATTTAAATAGCTCTGGCAAAAACATTTCTTGCTATTCACATCAGTGTTATTTTCAGGCTATGAACACCAGCTAGTATAATTTTCTTTCTTTTAAAGGGACTGAGGAGAATTTTGTATCATACACAATAGTCTTATCACTCAGTTCTTTGAGGAATTGTTGATTTGGGAATTTAACATGGAGGTAGATTGTTTATCTACCATGTTTAAGACCCTGAGTCCCATTTATGATATTTAAAGAAGAGGGAGGGACCATAGCACTCACACAAAGTAAAATATTGATATAATTTTTATTTTTGTAATTAAAATTACTTTTATTTTTTAAATTGGCACTCAATGCTTGAGATGTCAATATTGTTTATGTCAGAAGACTGTATTAAAACATTTGTTGGAAAATGTCATAGTGTTTTTTTTTATAGTCTGTTTTATTTTACATTTAAGATTTAAAAGAAACCCTTTCTTCCTTTTTAAAGTGGAATATTCTGCTTGCGTTATAGGGTGGCCTGAAAAACAGCAAGCATGAATGCACCCTGTCTTCACAAGAATATGTTCATGAATTGCGATCAGGTATCTCAGATGAGAAACTTCTCAACTGTCTGGAATCTCTGAGGGTTTCCTTAACCAGCAATCCTGTCAGGTAGGCGGTTCTTATCATTTTGATAGGATTCGTACATTTTGTATTTTATATAGATATTTGGTATAATCAGATATGCTACTTTAACCTCATGATTTTTTCTGTCCAGAAGTATATTATCATCTAACAGAAGAACAATATCTGATTTTCAGGTTCTAAATATTTAAAAACATGCTTAACTAACCTGATATTTAATAATCTTTGATTTAAAAATATAGATAATTGTTGAATATTTATTTCCTTTTTGAGAAGGAGTTAAATGCAGAAGTTAAATATTGACATTTGCTTGTTAGTCTATTTGTGTACCCAGATAATTATTATTTATATGCAAAACACATTAATTACATTGGCATAAAATTCCTTTTATACTTGTGATTATATATATTTAAGCATATATATTATTTCATATTATATTTATGTTTTCCATGAACTACCCACATATATTTTTATAACTTTGAAATAGACCAAACTACTTTTTGCCAATAAAAAATGGACACTATTAATAAACTTCTTACTATTTTAAACATTCATTTAACTGTCTTCGAGGTGTTTATTAAGAGGCAGGTCCTTGATAACAATGGATTTGAATAATTCTTTATTGAAAGTAAGAAGCCTTAAAATTAGTAATATCCAAAATAATACTTTTAGAAGAATAATAGATCTCAATGTAACATTGTAGTATTTTGGAGTCTACATACTAAATTATCACCATTTTGAGTTCAAAATTTACTGAAATAGAGTATATAAAGAAACTATAATTATATTTGTGTTTCCCTATATTTAAAGATGCCTATATGGCATTCAATACCTTTTATATACAAATCTGAATTTCAAGAATGAGGTCTGACATCTCAGTCATTCAACTGTAATTAGGTATAAATTCCAATATATTATTTATTTATAATCATAATATACTTGGCAAAATTGGAAAATTATAATTTCATAATAAGCACAGTGTTATGGTGTGACATGCTTTGGGCTATAAGAATTTTTCAGTGGTTGCATCTTGCCAGTTCTAAAATAGTATGCTTTTACATTTTAGTAATCTCATTAAAATGTTTGAGCTCTTTATTAATTTTTATTTTGTACCATCTCCCTTTGTATGCCAGACTAGAATGGAACTCACTACATCACTTAGCCTGTCCTGGAGTGTGGGATAATTCTCCTAGGATGGCTTCCTCAATTCTAAGCCACCATACCTAGCATGGATATGCCTTATCTGAGAACAGAAACCAGAATGCACTCCCAATATCAATAGGAGTTGCAGTGCCCTTCCATTTTAAACACTGACAGTCACAAAGATGTTCCATTGAACAGCTAATGGAAGAAAATTGATATGAACTTTTTATGGTGACGCTTGTGTGTGTTTTTAGCCATGATTAAATGAGTCTGTGAGATTACCTGTAGTTCCAAGTCTGCCTGGGCAGTAGTATATAAAACTCGTTAAACTAAGCCCTCAAAAACAAAACAAAACCAAAATCCATGGAAGTTCAGGCATTCAGGGATGGAGCCATGGCTCACTGGTTAAAGAGTGTTTGGTGCTCTTACAAGGGACACCACTTCTGTTTCTAGCAACAATTCTGAATGGCTCACAACCACCAGTAACTCCCATCTTGGAGGGATCCAACACCTGATTTTGGTTTCTGCTATTTTGGGCACACATCTACACATATGCACAGATGCACATACAAAATAAAAATTCCTTCCTTCCTTCCTTCCTTCCTTCCTTCCTTCCTTCCTTCCTTCCCTCCCTCCCTCCCTCCTTCCCTCCTCCTCCTCCTCCTCCTCCTCCTCCTCCTCCTCCTCTTCCTCCTCCTCCTTCTTCTTCTTTCTTCTTTCTTCTTCTTTTTTTAATTTTGAGGCAAGTTCTCCCTGTATTACTTAGCCTAGCCTTTCCCAGAACCAGGTGGGGTTCAAACTTTCGAAGATTCTCTAGCCTCAAATCTCGCGAGTTTAGGGATTACAGTTGGTGGGCAGTTGGCATATTTTCCATTTAGAAAATTCTGCTTGACAAAAAAAACCTCATTAAAGATGGCTTTCTAATCTCGCGAGAATCTGGGAGCTGCCTCCTCTGGTAGCTGATTGGCTGCTCAGAAAGTGTGTGGCATTAAACACCGGCATTCAGTCATAGTTGCCATTGTCGTCTGACATACTGTCTTCCGAGAGTCGAGAGTAGGCCAGCGAGCTTCTCCTCTCCTTGTTGTGCCACCAAACCTCACCAAGTCCTCAAAAGATAATGAGTAAGGGAGGGTGTGGGAGCAGTGATACCTTTTCTGGTGGTGATGCGGTTAGTGGGGCTAGTGGCAGCCATGAGCAAGCTAGAGCTCAGGACCTGGGGCTTCCCTCGACCGTTTTGGCCAGGCCCGGGATTCATAGCATTGTGCCTTGCTGCACTGATGTTGAGGTTGATAATGTGTTTAAGATCAGGGGGTTTGCAATTGACCCTGTCTCTATCGTCGGCATGATCAAGGAGGCCAAGAGAGCTTCGCCGTACCTCATATACAAAATCAATGACATGACCGTGAAAGCCATCGAAGCCAGGCAGCCCTTGGCTCGACAGACAGCCAAGCAGTGTGTGAGTCCACTGCCAGTTGGACTGTATGCCAAAGTGCTTGGCATACAAAGTGCTTGGCATCCTCCAGTCATCGGACGGAACCAGATGCTTGGAATCCTGAGCATCCGTGTTCTGGGAGATAAGAATGAGCTATCCACACATACCCTGGAGGTTGTCAATGCCCATATGATGCTGAAACAAAGCCTTACAGGTGTGGCCACAGGAAGGCACCTGTTGGCCAAGGCCCTAGCCTGAGTGGCAGCTGCCAGGGCTTCTAAGGACTCTGGTCTTAATTTCATCCATGTGGAGGTGCTGCATCTTGTTTTAGTGTGTCCTCACCAGGAAGGGGAGGCTGTAGTCGAACTGCAAAAAGAGCTTGTTGGACTTACTGAGGAAGCCATCACTAAGGCCATTGATCATCTGATTATGATGGGACACATCTCTCGCACTCCAAATTGCCAGTGCCTTAAAATTGTGACTGAGACAAAGAACTGACTTTGCAGTCTCTGAAGGTGTTTTTGTTCTGCTGTTTTGACTTTTAGGAAATACTGTTTCTATGAAAAAAGGACGTTTTAATTAAACATTTTACATGCCATATTCTCTAGATATCTGAGCATTTGAGAACTGTGTGTTGGGTATATCTGAGTTATGACTGCGATGACATTAGTATAGGATTTGCCTAGAGAGCAGGAAACAAGCTGAGAGATAATGGGGGAATGATTTAACCAGAGTCCTGAAGCTTGACTGTAACTGGTTTTAACTTGGCAGGTCAGATTTATGCTTGTGAAGGACAAAGAAGTAAAGAAAAATTTCTTTTTGCAATAGAAGCTTAACACTAAAAACTGACAATAGTGAAGGTCTTGTAAACAGCTTACAGGAAGTACTGGGTGCTGTAAATCTCTCAGTTAGCTTTTGTTAATCTGAAATAGATCTTTCTATTCTTAAATTTTTATCACTACATAGAATATATTTTAAAGCAGAGTTAAATCATATATACAGTATGTTGTAACAGATCTAACTATATATTTTTATCATCATCTAAAAGTACATACCAATTCAAAGTATTTAAGATTATGTTTTTTATTCTAGAAGGAAACACACTGAATAGGGCTCATTAGGACTGTTTAAAAGAGCTCATTATGGCTGCTTAAAACATTTTTTTTCCTTAAAACATTTTTAATAATAATTGTATGAACATATATATCCAGATGAATTTAAGTGGCATATACACATGTAGAGTTAAAGCTTCCATTCACATATATACGGTTAAATCTAAATTACATGCATATCCAACAGACATATATTAAATAGGGTTTGAATAAATAAGAAGGAAGAACCAGTGTGTGTTGAGTAAGAGGAAACTGACTTTTCCATCTCTCACTTGCACATAGTAGCAAACAGATAGGACATTTACAGAGAGAGTAGACAGATATAAACAGGTCTTTGGAGCAAAGAAAAAGAAAGTGGTGAATCAAAGCTTCTGGTGAACAAGAAAGCAGATGTTGCAGGTGGAAGAGAGCCAATCTGCTGCAGGTTGAGCAGGTGGATGGGATCCCTGTGTGAAGTGGGTGCTCTGGCAGGTCCTGCCAAAGCACGCCACTGCGTAGACATGCCACATGCAACAGAGTCAGTGTAAGAGGGAATTAGAGACAAAGACATAAGTAAAAGGTGAAAGATGAGACAATGGGCACCCTTAATAAAAATGACAACTAGGGCATCTGACCTGTCTGTCTTGTCCTTAGGCAATATGGCACCTGCTTACATGTTGTAAGATACCTTAGAAATTTTAAACCACATCCACTTAATGCTGTAGGAGGTCCTTCTGTATTTGTATTGCTTTCATTGGTTGAATAAAGAAACTGCCTTGGCCTTTTGATAGGGCAGCACTTAGGTAGGTGGAGTAGACAGAACTGAATGCTGGAAAGAAGGGCAGAGAGAGAGCCACCATGGAGCTGCCAGGTCAGACATGTTGAATCTTTCCTGGTAAGCCACAGCCTCGTGGTGACATACAGATTATTAGAAATGGGTTAAATCAAGATGTGAGAGTTAGCCAATAAGAGACTAGAACTAATGGTCCAGGCAGTGTTTTAAATGAATACAGTTTCTGTGTGATTATTTCGGGTGTAAGCTAGCTGGGTGGCCGGGAGGAAAAGCAGTCCTGCTCCTCCTGTTACAACTTAACAAGATGCACATAAAGGACACAGGTATTTAGAATCACACACATGTAGCCACGCTGTTTACATCTTCTTTCAAACCTACAAAACAGGCAGGAAACAAAAAAAGTGTTCCTGAGCAGACAGTGTTCATCTCAGGCCAGCCCATAGCCAGGTGGGAAAGGAGGACATGCCAAACCCTGGGCAGGATAGTGTGGCAGTGGTAGAAGGGATAGAGGATCTCAGATTGGCTGGATCACATGTCATGAGCAAGAAGACAGGACAAGCAAAGAGAACAGGAAAAAAAGAATAGAGGTATGAACTTCCAATTGCCGGATCTCTGGCAGATTGTAGGGTGCCAATAAGTGGCCATGTGCTGATAAGCAGCCATGTGTTTTTAAGTAGGGGAGGGGGCATAGTTTTCATGAGTGAGGTAGGCAAGATGCAAAGCCTGTAATCTCCAGCCTTGCAGAGAATAAGGACTGTACAGAGAGCGCACAGGCTTGCTTTTGTGGTTCATCAAGTTACAGAAACAGGGACGATGGATCCGTGCCAGAGATTATAGATGCCCAATAATGCATCTTTTGAGCAAAGCCAAAGGGTGAGAAACCATGGTTGAGAGACGAATACTCATGGAAAAATGGCCATGGTTGAGAGACGAATACTCATGGAAAAATGGCCAGAGGTGGGGGAGGGGCCCACTATTACTGTCAATTCTTCTGGTGTTGGTTGGAGGGCTTTAGGGATCCTTTAGTTGAAAAAGTGACCAGGTTAGAAGTTACAGAGTTCTGATGATCCTCAAACTGCTAGTGGGAAATGCAGGAGGAAATGCCAGGTGAGCCTGCAGAGTCATATGGCACCAATGATATGTTTTGGTGGGAGAAGGTCCTTGGCAGGAGAGGGACCTTGGCATGCCAAAGACACACGCAGTGGGTGAGAGACAGACATGCCATGTAGATAGAACATACATGGGGGGTTTTATTGAGAGAAAGGGAGTGGGGGAAAAGAAGGGAGAGAAAAAGAGAAAGGGGGGCTCAATTTGTTTCCAGAAAGGCTTTAAGAAAATCTCTGAGTCCAAGAAAGGAATTGAATACAAGGAGAAAAGGAGAAGGATCATAGAAAGGACTCACAAAAAGGGACAAGGTGAAATAAGCAGGAACTCCACCATTAGCACAGAAGCCACAAGGGTATCTAGAATCTGAGGGACTTAGCACACAGCTTCTAGGGGGCAGGCAACAAAACTGGCAATGTATGGGCCCAGGAATAAACAAGGAGTGATATAAAAGATACCTGCCAGGGAAAGGGGACAAGGAAAGGGTCCAGGAGAATGTAGGAGGTGGAGGTGAGCAGGACATGAGAAAGTTCTACGAGCTACTAGGTAACAGAGTGGGTGTCTTGATAACAAGAATTTCAATCTGGGGCATTCCCAAGCAGATTAAAAGTTGTCAGAGAAAATGTCCCAAATTATAGAAGAGAGGTGTCCCTTTCCACATGATGGAGGGCCAGGTAGGGAGAGAGCAAGCTTCCTGGCACACCAGTGTGACTTAGTAAAAGTAGATGAAGCAGGGAACTCCTTTTGGACACTCAGTAGAAGGGAAGAGACAAGTGTTTAATGCAGGTAGAAAAGAAAACAGCTGGAGAAGCACAAGCATCTTAGTAAGTAGAGTTGCCCATATGATGTGGCCCTGAAGGTCATTGCAGGGAGTATGTCTACATGGTGGACAGTCCAAAGGGCAGAACAGAGATATGCCCATGTGGTGAGCAGCCAGAAAGTATGCGGAAGAGAAATGCTCTTGTGGTGGGTGGCTCAAAAGGATATAGTAAGGAGAGAAGAAATTTACTGAGTAGGAGAGGAGATATGGCAGAGGGAAGAACTAGCTGAAGAGGCAGACTCTAAAATCAAATTTGGTGGGTCACGAAAGCCAACAGAACCAAATTATCCATACATACCTTAAGTGAGTTGGATCAGGAGCTTGGTTCATAGTAGCTCAGTTTCTTAGAAAGGAAATTCATTTGAGCCACTCCTGAAGTTTGGGCACCAAATGAATGGAAAAAAGAAATAAAAAGGAAAGGAAAGGACATGACTGCTTCTAGGTATGGTGGAGGTGAAAGTGTGTTGCAGATATGTGGGAGAGAATAGTCAGAGTCAGGGTTATCTGGGAGAGTCCTGAGTGGACAGGACCAGAATATACTGGGCCTTGTGGAAAGAGGGGAGGGGAAAGGAGAAAGGCGAATCAGGTGCAGCAGCCAGGGGGCCAAAAGGTACAAAAGGGCCCTATAACCAAAATGTCTGGATTATATAGGGAAGAACATCTAGGGGAAGGAAAATCCAGTCCTTGAGCTGAAAAGTTTAGGGTAGGGGACAGGGTATGCCATACCCTGTAACAAGTAGGGCCTGGGGGATGCTGGGAAAGACTGGTGGCCAGGCTGCTTTGCATCTCAGCCATGAGTTCTCGGTTTGAAACTTAATAATTGACCCCACCTCTCTACTCTCCAAAATACTAAACTAGTACATAAGAGAGTACGCCTGCAATTTACCAGATTTTTTTTTAATAATTCAATTATTTTAGATTAAAGAAACAAGCATTTTTCAAGGGTGAGAAACCTAAGTCAAGATCACAAGGACTCTCAAAAGCTCTTGCTCCAATACCTGGAAATGAGAACCAAGCTTTCCCAAGAACTGATAGGAACAGTAGGAGACCCCTGTTGGGGAGTGGGTGGAACTGTCAGCCTGACCTTTATCACTCATGCTGCACAGTTTCTTAGGTAACTTCTGTATTCCAACTGATATGACAGGCACTATTATTTATTCCTGAGGGAGGGGGTCATTACATTAAGGAATGACACAGGAAACTAAGAGTGTCTCATTCGTTGTGATTATAAATCACCATCAAATAGGGAAATAGCCCTTTTCTGTTGTAACCATGATTTCATTTTTCTTGTAGTGAATTAGAAGGAAATAATGTCGTTCTGCAGGTTAGTTTGACCCATGCTGCTCCATGCCTTCATGAGGAAATTGTGCTTGAGGTTGGCATACACTTTGCTAATGTAATTGTCCACGGTGCTTTTGGTGGGAATCCCTTGGCTGATCATTGCAATGATGCTCTGTTACTCCTTTCTGGCTCAGACACCTCTTCAGTTTATCCTCCATCTCTGCCATCTTGAAGCAGTTCAGCATTTCCACATTGCTGACACTCCCTATCAGACATTTTTGGAAAATATAGTCTTTAATACAGAAGGAATTCTGGATTGTTTCTAAAACCATTACTTTTCTCAGTGAATATCATATGTAGGTAAGACAATTGAGGACATGCTGAGAGAAATGGTGTAGAAGATAAAAATATAACCTGTTATAACACCCAATATAAATGAAGAAACCTGGAGCTAAGGATTTGATAGTTATGACTATAACTATAATTCACTGTTGTAATTGTAGCTGATTCAAATAGCTAGTGGATGAGTAGGAAGGCTTTAATTTTAAGCTTACATCTCTAAGTCAGACCTCATTCTTGAATTTTGGATTTGTATGTAATTGTATCCTTGAATGTCATATAGGTAGGCATCTTTAAAAATATTAAAAAATTTAAGAAACACAGACATGTATACGCTTTCTTGCAGGCAATGATATAAGTCCTTCTATGATATGCATACAGCATAAGGTGTCACGAATATTGCTTCCATTTTATAGATAAAGATGTTCAGGTCCAGAAAAGAATTTATTCCATTTTACTTTATCCACCTAATAAATATCACTGAATACTCTAGGCCTTTTGTCTTGAAATCTTAGATCCCTAACTTTAGTTCTTTAAGATGAGGAACATCTTTCTTGGGCCAATGAAATGACACAAAAAGTAAAGGCACCTTCCACCAGGCCTGATGACTAGAGTTTCACTTAGGACTTATTTGGCAACAGAAAGGAGTTCCTGTAAGTCACATCTGACCTACACACACATGTTTTCACTTATGTGTGCACATGTATACACGAACATAAAATATGTTTGAAAATTTTAAAAATAGTCTGTATGTACATGTCCTGGTGCTTGTATTCAAGCTAAAGATCAACCTGAAAGAATTGGTTCTCTCTTTCTACCATGGTGATGCTGAGAATTAATCTTGGATTGTCATACTTGGTGGCAAGTTATTCTAGCCAATGTGTTGTCTTGTTGGCTCTACATTAATTATTTTTGATAAAGAGGTATATTTTAATTATATGTTATTTTGAGCACAGGTGCTGATAGAGGTATGAGTGG
This sequence comes from Chionomys nivalis, assembly GCF_950005125.1. Lineage (NCBI taxonomy): Eukaryota > Metazoa > Chordata > Mammalia > Rodentia > Cricetidae > Chionomys > Chionomys nivalis. The sequence goes on along the minus strand of NC_080112.1, from coordinate 104,753,335 downwards.
TTGGCTTTCCGTAGAGTTGAAGTTAACAGCAGTTGTAAGTCAACTAATGTGGTTTCTGGGAACCAAACTCCTGTCTTCCTTGTGAACAGTATGTGCTCGTATCTGTTGAGCCATCTGAAGCCTTAGACTATATATTTTGACTTTATTTCTTTTAATAAAGTTTATCTGAATTCTGGCTACAGCAAGATGGATCAGTGCTTGCTGTGAAAGCCTGGCAATCTGAATTTGATACCTATAATCTATATATAGGTGGGGGAAAAAGCCAATTCCAATAAGTTGTCCTGTGACTGTTTTGTGTGTACTTTAGCTTGCTTGCCTATTCATACTTCTACATACACACACAGGATGTAGTGGTGTATGCCTTTAATAAGTGTACTTGAGAAGCAGAAGCAGGCAGATCTTTGTGAGTTGGAGACCAGCTTGGTTTACGTAGTGAAGTCTAGGCTATCCAGATCTACACATTGAGATTCTTTCTCAGGAACAATATAAACCACACAAGCAAAAGTAAATAAATTAATAAATGAAAAGATACAACAAAAAGGAAAACAAAATTATCTGACTTGAATAAAGATGAGACTTTTCCTCTAAAAGCAAAATAGAGAATATGAAAAAAATGATACAGATGTAATGTATTTTATCATTGTAGACAACCTAAGTCACATAACTCAGATTAAATTTTGATGATGATACAACAGTATTTTTTAAATATATGTTCCCACTGGTTACCAAACCATCTGAATGTCCATATCTCTAAATCTTCTGTATGCAGTTATTATATATAATATAATACATATTATATATATTTATAAATTATATAATATAAATGTATATTATATATATTATATATATTTTAAAAATGCACCAAAAGCCTATCTATTTCTGATAACCATATATAGCTCCATATAATTTAATTTTGGCTTTTTTCTGCTTATGTTGTAATTAGATATATTAGCTCTGGTAGTTCAAAGATCATATTTATTTCAATTTCATATTACATCATCAATTAACAAAAATTTTTTTTAACACAAATTGTTACATTTTCTTAGAAATAGCAATGAAGAATAGCTCAAAAAATAGCACTTAATATTATATGTGGTGTGCTTTAAACACAGGCATCCTACAAAAATTTTTTTGAAGTTTTTTATATTCCCCTTTCTCTTGTGAAATATTCTTATATAGAAGTAGTAATATAAGTAATATAAGTCAGGCAGTGTACTCAGTCTCAGTCCTTGAACCGTGGGTATAGTAGTTTAGTGCTCAACTACAGATCTACACTCTGGCCCTCCTTTTACATTTTAATAATAAAAAGATAGGGTTTTACCTGGTTGTTTCAGCTGGACTTGAACTAACTAGCCTAGGCAATAAATAGACAGATGGAACTTGTGACACTTCTGCCTTAGGCTCCCAAGTTGATGGTTTTATAGTCCTGTATTGTGGCCAGGGAAATCAGGTATTTATTTTATTTTAACCCACTCAGAGCTTGAGAATGTGATGTTTGCTGTTGTAAGGGTATTAACTGTTCTTTGTTTTGTTTTGGCTTTGGATTTTAATTGTTTTTGTTTCTCTTTTTGTTTTTTTCCAGATATTTAGTCAGTGTCTTATTCAGTTAAAGGACTTTGGATGAGAGGTAGAATTAGCGCTTAGGAGTGAGTTTTGTAATCAATGATAGGCAAAACATAGAAATAGAAAGCAGAGCAAGATATTAGAGAAAGGTGTATGTTAGGTATGTTAATGAATATCAAATACTAGTAAGAAGCAGATAAGTTGAACTTACTCTGGATGAGCTGGAAAACTCTTGGGGGCTTTTGAAGAGCAGAATGGTATTGCCCAACTTGCATTTTTATTTGATAACACTGGATGGAAAATTGGAGACAAGGTTAGCCATTATTAAAAATCTAGTGTTTTAGTTAGGGTTTCTTTTGCCGTGAAAAGACACTATGACCATGATAAAGGAAAATAAATAATTGGGGTAGTGTACATTTTTTTGAAGTTTGGTCTATTATTATCATGGTGAGACATGTAGGCAAACATGGTGACATGTAGGCAGACATAGTGCTGGAGAAGGATCTTGAAGTTCAACATTGATCCACAGGCAAAGTGATATGAACTGATTGCTACAATGGGTGTAACTTGAACATACTAGACTTCAAAGGCCACCCACACTTCTTTTAATAAAGCCAAACGTACCAACAAAGGCACACCTCCTAATAATGCTGCTTCCTGTGGTGACCTTAGGTGGGGGCTAATTACATTCAGACTACCACATGTAGGAACAGCAGGAATGGTGAGATTATAGGTCCTTAGCTATCTTAGTACCAGAACCCAGTTAGTTTCCCATGAGTGTCTCTTAACTCAGCTATAGCAATTTACGGCAATCACCCTGAGCTTCAAGTATTGACATTGCCTCTTCAGTTATAAGCTTCTTTGTGTTAACTACATGATCTTTGTATTTACCGGTTCAGATTTCTAATAGGGAGTCTCTGGTAGAAGAAAATTAGGTTATTCCAGGTGAAGCCTGAGAAAATGTAGATAAAGCCTCTTTATTTTCAATCTCTCATGTCTCAGACAGCATAACGATTTTTCTGGCCATAGTGGGTTATAATGAAATAGTAGTTGGAAAATTCACAACTTGGGCAGATTCTGTGTCTTTAGACATTATGTCCCTTTCTTGATCTTGATCATATATTCTGTATCTGACATTCTAAGGCAGCATCTGTATTTCTTTTAAGTAAACCAATTCACATGAAAATGGAAAGGATGATACTTTACATAAAATGCCATTTGAAATAGATGAGTTATTAAAAGATTAAGAAAAGGACAGGTGTCAAAAGTAAATACAAGACTATGGCAAAGACTGAAAGGGTGGCAGAAATGAAAGTCTCATATTTAACACCAGATATCTCAATTTTCCTTTCTAAAATTATGAATTAGTTTGTTGTCATGAATATTTTCATATTTTACATTTACAGTCTAAATATGGTTTCTGCCTGCACTGTAACATTGGTGATATGCTATATGTTTATATCACATGTATAAGTTCTGAAGGTGCAGGGTAATGTCTTCCCCTATTTAGAGCCCACAGTAAAGATTAACATTGATTTTTAGGTAAAGTTTATAGAAATGCTGTAGGAAATACTCTTATTTCATGTTATAACACTTTGTACATAAAAGAAGAATCATTTTCTTTCTTTGAATTGTCAGTATCCACTCCATACTATACTTCCTATTCCACCAGGTTAAACCAACTGTAAACCCTACAGCTTTGCTCTCCAGTTATTTTCAGCTTTAAAAGGCTTAGCATCCCTCTCAGAAAGTAACAAATAAGCAAACAAACCAACCCTGCTAACAACAGATTAATCTTCCTACTGGATAGAGACAAATATGTAAACAAAATCAATGAAGCAACAACAAAAGGAAACCAGCAGCAGAATAAACTAAGAATTATAATATAGTATATGAATTAACTTACACAGATTGAACAGTACATGCAAAGACAAATCACTTTGAGTATAGTGTATTGTGTAACAGTTAAATAGTCCTTGAAATTAGGGATCATTGGGAGTCATCCTTTTAATAAATATTCTTTGGTTTTATAACAATCATCACAAAGAGAGTTGTTTAAAACAATAGAAACTTAGTGTTTCACAGTTAAAGTAGACAGAGGTTTCACTGAGCTTCCCCCAAGATCCTAGAGGAAGCTCTTTTTCCTATTCCAGCTTCTAGATTTCCTTGGCTTGTGACAGCCTGAATCCAGCCTTGGCTTCTTTCCTCATATAGTTTCTTTCCTTGGACCACTTGCCTGCTTTTTATCAGGACATGAGTTAGGGTCCAGTCTGATCCAACAGAAAGGTTATTGTGATCTGTATTTTATGTCTAGGAACACTACTTTCAATTAAAGTCACATTCTTATGTTCTGAGTGGATAATGTTCAATCCACTATTATTTTTCAAAGGGACATTAGCCTTAAATCAATTAAAACAATAAAACAAAGCTCAATTCCTTTGCTTATTTCCAATATTATTATCTTGGTTGTTAGAAGTAGCTTTGTGTCTAGAAATTATTTTATAAATGTATGTAGCTGTTTCTCTACAAAATTAGAGAATTTTTAAAGAGCTAAATCTTTATTGTATTTGATTAACACAGATAGTTTTCAAAGATTTCGGATTTTTTTGTGTATGGATATACACATGTATATATTTGTACAGTGTGTGTTTCTGGTGGAAGCAGAGGCCAAACTATTTCAGATCACCGCGAACTACAGTTTCATATTGTAGTTGTTAGTATTTTACTCTTTGGCTCTTTTGGGAGTCCCACCATCCAGCAACCAAATAAATCACACATAGAGACTTATTCTTACTTATTAATACCCGGACTTTGCTTGGCTTGTTTCTTGCCAGCTTTTCTTAACTTAAATTATCCTGACTACCTTTGCCTCTGGACATTTTTCTTTTCTTCTGTATATCATGATCACTCTTACTCCGTGGTTGGCTGGGTGGCTGGCATCCTTCTTTCTTTCTTCTCTCATTGCTTCTCCCTCTTTCTTGTTTCTCTTTGTATTGATATGGTTTTCCTGCCAACCCCACCTATCCTTGCTCTGTCTCGCTATTGACCATATAGCTCTTTATTATTATTGTTTTAGACAGGCAAAGAATCACAGCTTCAAAGAGTTAAACAAATGCAGCATAAACAAAAGTCAGAATATTTACATCATAACAAATGTTCCACAGCATAAACAAAAGTAATACATTTTAAAATAAAATTCTCCAACAACATATGATTGTGAGCTGTCATGCAGGTGCTGGGAACCAAACGTAGGTTTTCTACAAAATGAGCAAGTGTTAACTGGTGAACCAGCCCCCAGATATTTTTGTGACAAGGTTTCATTGTGTTGCCCTGACTGGCCTGGAACTTACTATGTCAAGAAGATTGACCTCAAATTCACGGAGGAAAACATGTGCCACCTTGCCTGTCACCCATTCCACAGAAATTTTTTTCTTCAAATGTTGAAGTACATTTTAATACTCTATTGTATAATTATTTATCGACCCATATGTTCAAAACAACCCAGGAAATTTTTCTCTCATGACTGATTTCCATTCCTACCATTATAAATTCATTCTTTGTCTTCAGGACCTAAGTTTTTTTTTTTTTTTTAAATCAGCCCCATGTTTTCCTATATATTCTTAAATCACAGGCATCTTTTACTATTGAATGGAATAATACATTTTATATTTATATATTAATTGCTCAGATAATAAAATACTTCACATGTTATTCAGTTCTATTATTTTTGGCTTAAGGCAATTGTTTAAAGATTTTTTCAGCTATAATTTATCTTACTGTGCATTCTTTCATGTAAATTGTTATATGTGTTTATTTCTGGCCACCTATGTTTTATAGTAATTTTATGTTCATGTGTCTACTTTTTTCATTTAAATTTTACTATCCTCTGTGGAAGAGATACACTTGCCCTCTTATTTGTTTCATAATGTCTGATTCTGTGTAATTTAGCTACAAAAAGTGTGATTTGATATGGATAGTGACTCATCAGTAACAACGTCTCCTTCTTAAGCAGGGAGAAAGAATTTTCATTAATATGGTATTATTCTGTGACCATGTATTTTTAGCTGTAATCAGAGTAAGAGAATGAAGGTAACTTCTCCCACATACGAATGGAACTTGTTGGTTTCATTGAACTATATTCATAAGCTGCAGATAGCACTGCATGTTTTACACAATATAACATCAAAATTACTTAATGAAATACAATGTTTAAAGCTGTAACACTCTAAATATCCATGTGCTTCAGCAGTAGAAGGAATCTGAGTTTGCTGTTACAATTTGCATTAGACTTTGCACATTTCATGGTCTCTGTGATTTAGAATGAGAAGTATGATACATATAGATGTGTATTTATATGTCCTTGATGAAATGTATAAAAGGAAGCAATGCCTAATGGGAAATGACCAATGAATTTGGAACATTTTTCCCCAGTCAAATAATATAGGATATACAGATATTTGCAATATATTTCATGAAGAAGCAAAGAAGTGTTGAACAATAAAACATTGTCAGAAAAGTTTCTCAACACATTACCAAAGAGCAAATACTATTTTGAAGAATAGTAAAAAATGTAAGAGCTGGAGGATGGGGATTGTGTAAAATATTGGGCATGACTTAGCTGTTGTGCTCATGAACTTATAGTACCTGTAGTTATCTGTATAAGAACTGCAGAGCATGAAGCCACTTAAAATTTAAGCAGAATGGGAAAGTAGTTTAAAATGCTTAGCCCCTTGCTGAGGAGCTGTTTACAATTTATGGCTTCGAGGAGATGGAGAGTGACTTTTTTGTGTCCTCTGGAGGTGTGACTTCCGCTAGGTTATCCATGCGCCAAATGATGTCTTCACACTCATAGAGACATGGCCAACCATAACTAGACTCAGTGGTTATATCATTTAAAAAAGAAGGCATGGAGTTTGTAGAAGAGGGATTCTGGGGGAATTCAGAGGAGAGAAATGAGGGGGGATATGACTAAAGATATTGTATGCATGTCTAAAATTCTAAAGGAATATTTAAAATATTTTTAAAAAAATATCATAGAATTGTGATTTAATAGAATGATTTTATAGTTTTATGAAAATAGTTTTGTAGCTTGAGGGATATGTTAACACACATGGAAACTTTTCTTCTGTTTTGCTTAATATCTGAATTTCTGTGAAACCCAAGGCAAAATTATTTTACTCACTTCTTGCAGCTGTAGCTTCCTCAGTAAATGTTTTCACACATGTGAAAAAGGAAAAAAAAACTATTTCAAATTTACAAATATGCAGTTGTTTGTGTTATCTCTGGAGCATTATTTCTTGATAGTTCTTACATTTAAACACATTTGTTAACATATTAACAAATATGCATTTAACATAATCATTGTAATGAAAGTAGCTGAATCTTGACAGCAGTACAAATTAGCAGTGGAAGTATTTTCTCAATTATAGTGTTAATAACTATTTAAACAGCCTGTATTAAACTTATTAAAAGCTTTGTAATGCAGCCAACACTGCTTAGAGAATTAATATAAAGGTAAGTACAGATCAATACTCTTAGAATGCTTTATTGAAAGCTACCTATGAAAAAATGGAATAATGAAAACAATGTTTATGATGTAGAAATGGGAACAGGACTTAAAAATGTAAGCACAGCTCAGAAGGCAGTATTAGGAGTACTATTACTAAAGCAGGTTTTTAATATTTATGTTTGGTATTTGTTTGCTTTAAGTTTCTAGTCGGTGAATTATTGTAGAGTGCTAGCAGTACTCTTTTTTTTTTAACAAAACAAAATAAATTTTTAAAATCTCAGCATTGAAATAATAGTGTGGCCCAGTGGGTCAAACAGTATACCGTTTATTCTATACATCTTTATACATTGCAATGAATCATTGGTCTCTGCTACACCATTGATACTGAGCCTTCACTGGGACTCCTCTTGAGTATCCTATTGTTGCCTTGTGTCATGGAGATCCTGTAACTTTGGGTCTGCAGATCTGGCCCTTTACATGCTCCAGCAGTTTATAGATGAGGTGGGTATTGGAATGGGCTACCTTGTAATCCTGGTTCTGGGCCTGGGTGGTAGCTGAATTTGTCAGCCTGCCAGCCTTCCCCTCATTGTTACACAGAACAGAAAATGCTGTAGTCATTGCCGTTAAGGCAACTTGCATGCCCTCTATTAAATTTTTGGTCAACATTATCAATTAGTATCAAAAACATACAAGTTATTTTGACAAAACTACTTTAAATATTAAGAAACCTTAAATTTTTAATTGTGAACTATTTGCTTAAAATGTAATTTTTGCTTAGGCACATTCGACATCGTACCTCATAATAGGAGGAAATCAGAAATTTGTATGCTATATTAATTTTAAAAAGAATTAGGCACACTCAGTGATGAACAAGTCTTTGAAGTGTTGTTTTAATGGGTAAACTGCAGCATACATTAAGATAAATAGTGGCTCTCGTTTTTGTATTTTTTAAATTTTTACATGTAGATAGTCCATCAAGTTCACAGTTTTTTTTTAAATTTAAGTGATATATGAACATATATGCTAATAATATACAATAGCATTCTTTTTTTAATTTATTATGTATACAATATTCTGTCTGTATGCCTGCAGGCCAGAAGAGGGCACCAGCCCTCATTACAGATGGTTGTGAGCCACCATGTGGTTGCTGGGAATTGAACTCAGGACCTTTGGAAGTGCAGGCGATGCTCTTAACCTCTGAGCCATCTCTCCAGCCCTATGCTAATAATATAAAGTAGTTAAAGAATGTGTTTCATTTCTAAAAGTCTGGTCCATTGTGACCTAATGATCTGAAGAGTTGGGGGTAGCAAAGTATTGCAAGACAAAAATTTTTACATGAAAAATGATGGTGTATTCATTGTTTAAAGGGGAGAGGGCATTCTTCCTAATTTTCAAATTGAGAATTTTATTTCATTGTTCATTTAAAATGAGACATACCGTACAACATTATTTTATAAATTTTCGTAAAACACAGAGGATCTCTTTGAATGAATGTTCTTTTCCCACATGGAGCCAAGGTCATTATACTTCTACACAGGCCTATAGTAATAGTATTAGTTTGCATCTTTTCTGCATTTTAACTTGCTACTAAGGTGTATTGTATTTCGGAAATGCCTTGGAGCCTGTCTCCTAGGCATATCTATCATCTCAGCTAGACTTTTGATAGGAGTTGAATAGCTGACAATTCACAATTAAGATGTCAGCTAACACCTAGGAGAGCCAAGTATTCTTTGTGGTTTGTTGAAAGGAGATCCATGTGCACTAAACAACAGTATTTGCTCTGTGACTCCAGTTGTTTGACTGATGTTGAATAATGGACAGTTAATTTGGGGAGATTTCTCACCTATCACCAAGGCTATAGTTGTATAACCTTTCACATCAGACGGCTTTGATCTGAAATCCTTGTGTTGAGATGAAATGGATACAGGCAGAATGCAGAAAAGGGCATAATGTTGCAGTGTTCTTTTACATGTAAAAGAGCTCAGGTAAGGTAGTTTGTATGCGTACAACATGGATATGGTTTTAAAGCATTCTTTTATTCCAAATCAACCCACATATAGATGTTCGATCTTTTCTGTAAAATCCACTGTTGCTGAAAATATTCAGATTGCCTCCAAATCTCCCCATTTTCAGGAATATATATCCCATGATTTTGAATTGAAATCTAGTTGTGTGTGTGTTATGTGTATGCGTGTGTGTGGTATATGTTTTAATAGTGTATTGTGTCTTCTTTGATGTCAGCTTTCTAATGAGTTTCTTAGCGATCCATTCTTAAACCTGTTTTTTGAATATTCATTTATCAAAAGATACTAAAGATTGAAGTGCTGTAAACAGATTTTCAAAAATTATGTCATCATAAATTTCCCATGTGAATTAATATTTGTCAAAGGATAGAGGGAACCCTGAAATAGATCCAGATCTAAACCTGTATTAAGCATTAATGAGTTTTTCTCTCATATAGAAACTGTTTAAGAAGTTTGTAGTGTGTTATTGCTCAACATTATGAACATTGATTAAAATGTAATAATGCTTTTATTGTGAGTGGGCATCAATCTTGGGATTGTCTTTGATCTTAACACATACTTTAAGTTTAAAAATATTCCTTTAGTTTACTTATTCATCATTACTTTCTTCTGCAAACAGAATAGAGGATGTGTTATAGTCAGTCATTGGTGGACTTTTACTAATTTAGTTGTCTGCAATTATTTTTTCTAACTTGTAATTGATAGATATTAGTTGTATATATTTATAGGCTAGGTCTTGACATTTTAATACATGTATGCAATGTGTAATGATCAGATCAGAGTAATTGAAATATAAATCACTCCAAACCCTTATCAATATTTTTTGTTCTTTAGACATTAAAAATTACCTCCATTAGCTATTATGAAATATACAATTAATTGCCACTAATTGTTCTCTTACTTTGCTCTTGAATATTAGAAATAATTCATCATATTATATGCTAGTTGAACTACTATTTTTGAATTATTTACAACTAATAATAATTCACATGCTGATTCTAGTATTCACTTTCATGAGTTCTTTTTCTTTTCTATTGAGTGTGGGAGTTAAAAACATACAGTTGTAGAAAAGTGGATTCTAGGAGCAAGAACCAATTCCATATAGATTAACACTTCAAATATGTGACTAGATTTTTCTGAGCCATCAATATGAATTATACTAGATAAATATGAATTATCAAACAGTTCTCTGGTGATTGAAGAACCATGTTAGTTGCATACTATAGTGAGGTTATATAGAAGCGTGTTGCTGTGATTTTCAGTTTGTGCCATCACAAATGACTTGAAATCACATAAAATTATTCGATTGTTATTTTTAAAACAATTATTCAGTTATTATTTTGAATACAGTTGAATGAATTTCCACCTTTCATTGTGGAAATTTCATTTATCCAATCATGGTTTTGAATTTCAGCCTTGTATGTATGATCTTTGACAATGTATTTCATCTTACTTGTTTTTCTTTTCATTTTTGAGCTTTTACAGAGATTTTACATTTCATTATTGAACTTTAGTTCAGTTCTTAGTTCTTTTGGATAAAGACATTGAAAGAGGAAGAGGTTGGTCTTGCAGAAAAATGGGGGTCACAGAAATTATTGAAAATTCAATGTAAATGATGCAAATAAGATGAAACACAAAGAGATAATGAAGTCAGGAACTTAGCAGAAAGTGATTAAATATGCTAGTCTGCAACATTTTGGCTGGGGAGAAACTTCTGTAAGGTCAAATAAACACTCTTATTCCAAAATGAAAAGTTAGTATTACACTTTCCCCAGACTCTTCTCAATACTTTTTCCGTCAGAGTATCAATTACTATTTACTACATATTTTGAAGTTAATTTTAAATAAATGTACTTAATTAATTCTCTGTCTTTTGGTTATCTTTTCTACAATGGGCTTTCTATTCTGAGGAAACATTGTATTAATTAGTAAATAGAACAGAAATAGCTTTTCTGGGGATTTTTTTTTTTTTTTTTTTTTGTGGATGATGTATGGGATACCCAGGTCCTGTTATGAGCCTCCTGTTGTATGGTTCAAATACTGTGAATAGAATACTATGCAACAAAACATATATTGTAGGGTACCTCTACTATTTTTATTTGACTTTTTAACTGAAAATACTCATTTAAGGTTCCTGTTTTGTTTAGTTTGTTTTTTTTCTATATTTTTGAATATTCTGTGTTTCAGGTTATGTTTTGAAAAGTGTCATTTATATCAAATGTGTTAGGAAATTTATATTTCTCAAAGGCTACAAAATTTCTCAAGATATCTAATATATATAGTGGTAACTATAGTAAATAATAGTATATTGTATGCTTGAATATTGCCAAGAAAGTACAATTTTACTCTTTTCATTGTTGGAGAAAAATGATGAGGATATGAGAAATGTATATGTTGTTATTCCATACTTATATAAATAAGTCATGTGTCTACCATAAATATATATATGTATATATATATATATATATGTATCTTTCCTCACTTAAATGCATGGAATAAAATGTATTTAACCATATAGGTGCAGGCAAAAATTAATAATCTCCACAGCTTTTTATTTAGATATCTCAGTTTTATTTAGATATATTTAAAATAAAATATTAAGATTAAGGCAGAAAAGACAAGTCTTCATATCTTTAAAAATCAGGTTCTTAGTAAACAACATTTCAACTTTCCGAATTCGATCCACAAAGAGAATCCAAAGATATGTTTTTTTTCCAGACATATGTATAGATATCCTGTGCTAAAATTATCTGTGAACATTAAATTTGTTTGATCTTTGTCGCCATAGAAATCACCATGTATAATGATGTGTTAATTTTTCACATTGTACCTGACAGATGAGAATAAAAGGTTGCATTTCTGTTTTGTACTCTACAAAGAGCAATTGTCCTTCAAATTTCCTTACCCTTCATATACTGCAGGAAAATTCATTTACCCCTTGTTTGCTTCTCAGAAGAATCCGATAGCATAATATACAAATTGGGTTAGAAAAAGGGGGTATGAGCCTGTTTTTTGCTAATGCCATTGTTTTTCCTGATTGCATTCAAGGACTTATTTTATTTATCACAGATAAACTCCATGAACCCTTTTTCATTTTCAGGGTTTGCAGATTAGGAATGTGACTTTTTGGAATAAATTCATTTTAATAAAATTCAATGGAACCAACGGAAATTGGATGTCCTGTGGAGTACATGATAGAATTTCAGCTATATTACTTAGCTTCAGAAAATAAGCCAATACAGTTTTTTCTTATGGAAGCTAACATTTTATTGTAATTTTGAATGGTTATATCACTAAGCCATCAGATTTAGTAAGTTTGCTAACATAATTATAGTCACAATTGCAAACAGATCAAGATGTAAAATATGACTGACTTTGGCTTGAATATATGAAATTTTTCTTTACGTTTGCTTTTCCCCAATTTACTAAAGACTGAGAATCCTTTTCATTTTCATTCACACTTCATATAATTTACCTCATTATTGATGTGGGATACAACATTGTATTATATCTTTATAAGTTTTAAAGGCAGATGTGGAGGAAAATATTCTTCAGTACCTAGCCTGTTGATATTTAAAATAGATATAGTTAAAGCTATTTCCTAGACTGTCTCCAAAGTAATTTACACGGACTAAGAAATTGATTTTAATAAATAGGAAACTGTTCTCTGAGATAAAATTTGTAGTTAAATTTGCTCTGTAAATGAGACTTTTCTGTGTAACTTGAGGTATTACAGTATTTTGTTATAACAGCATGGAAGAGAATTTTGTTTTTATATGATCTTATCAACCCGAAAAGGTGAAAATTTTATCCTCTTGAAAGTATGTGAATCACATTGGACATAGCAGGATCTTGCCAGTGAGACTGATGGAGAGAAGAAATGCAGCCAGAGAGAACGATTAGATGTCTTCTTTGGGAATTTCTAAGGAAATTGTAATCTATCACAGCATTCAAGTCAAAACCTCAGAGAGGCAAAGCTGGAAAATTGACACATTCAACCTTTTTGTGAATCAGGCGAAATAAGTGGTCAGCAAGTGTTATGCTTCAAAGCTTATGCATAAATGCCTGGAAATGGCAGCATTGCAGCAAATAGGTATATTATAATTGGTCAGAGATAGTTCATGCATTAATTTATGAGTGTGAATCATTTCAAGAATTTCAAATGCCTCATTTTATTGTATTTATTTTCATGTAGACAAAAATGAATGCATACAAGTGTTTTTATTTATTTAAACCCAGTTAAAGCATATGCACATTGCTGTTGTATTCTTTTTTATTGCAACATTTCCTTTGTGATGGATGTATATATTGATAGAGGGACAATTATGAAATTAATTTAGCTGAACAAAACATCCTTTAAAGGTGGTAAAATATTGAAATTTACATTCACTACTGTTTAGAGGTTCTGACCATGAAGTACATATACAATATTGTTTTGTAAGATCATACAGTGGTCTTATGTATTCACATGCATCTCATTCTCTTTATCCAAGTACAAATAACCTAGGTTTAGTTATAATTGCATTAATGATCATTACATAAGGAACATTGGTATTAATATGTGATAGTTTTATCTAAAAATTTGAAAGATAAAATTTATAATATTTTTCTGTTTCTTATACTGCTTGAATGTGGCATAATTTTTTTACCCATTTTCTGAATCCCCAAGATTTGTGTTGTAGGATGAGATCCCACATGGCATTAGTGCACCATTAAAAGAGAAATCAAATCCTTTGTACAGAACACATAGCCCTCTCTACTACCCGTTAGCACTACACAAACAGTTATAAAGGAATGACATGACTAATATTGCACCCCTTCACATGAGACCAATTGCTTTTACAGTTTATGGGACTTAGTGTAGAACCTTCTAATTTTATCTTTAACTCTTTTGAAAGGTTGCTATAAATTTAGAGAATCTAATCAAATTGAACATGTGATCACTGTGTCCTTTTATATTTGTGCATGTGTATTATAGACTCCTTTCTCCACCAAATATAATACATTTGCCAGAAATGTGGTGAGCTAATTCTGAGCATAAATATCTAATTTTGGATAAAACATTGAAGTTTTGTTAAACTGAAAGATTGCTCCTTGTGTAGATCTGGAAGGGAACAAAAATTCATTCCCTCCTCTAATAGAATAACTATATTTATAGAGTTTTGCTCATTTTGTTTTGTCCTGGAGAATTAGATATGGGAAAATCTCACTTTCTTTTAGATTTAGTTTTAAATAATTCTTTTATATGTACATTCAAACTAAAGTTTTCTTTCATTTGATCATTGATATAAGAAGTTCAGCAAGCTTGCTATTCCTGTTTTTAAGCTTTAATATATTCTATTTTAAAAAAATTAATACAAGTTGAGTTAGGACAAAGCTCCTCACTTTGCCTTAAAGTTGGGCATGGTAATCCAGCATGGGGAACAGGTTCCCAAAAGCCATCTAAGTGCCTTATCTCACTGCTAGGAGCCTTACAAAAACAAAACAAAACAAAACAAAACAACAACAACAACAAAAAAAAACTACAGAACTGTCACACACATGCAGAGAGTTTAGGTTGGTCCCACAGAGGCTCCCTATCTGTTGTTCTGGAGTCCATAATCTCCTAGAGTTCAAGTTAGTGGTCTCTGTAGGTTCCCCCTTCATATTTCCCCTGGTTCATACAGTCTTCCCTTCCTTTCTTCAGCAAGACTCCAGGAACTCAGCCTAGTACTTTGTTGTGGATATCTGCAATCAGTTTCCAACACTTGCTGGATAGAGTATCTTTGATGACAGAGTAGTCACTAATATGATTACAGTAGATTGCCAGTTCAGGCACCCTCTCCGTATTGCTGGGAGTCCTAGCTGGGGTTATCCTTATGGATTTTTGGGGGTTTTCCTGGTACCAGGTTTCTCTCTCTCTCTCTCTTTTTTTTTTCCGTTTGCCAGTATTTTATTGAAGATTTTTTTTTATTGAAAAAACAATTTCCGCCTCCTCCCAGCCTCCCATTTCCTCCCACTCCTCCCACTCCTCTCCCCCTCCCCCCACTCCTTTCCCCCTCCCTCTCCAGTCCGAAAAGCAGTCAGGGTTCCCTGCACTGTGGAAAGTCCAAGGTTCTTCCCCCTCCATCTAGGTCTAGGAAGGTGAGCATCCAAACTGGCTAGGCTCCCACAAAGCCAGAACATGAAGTAGGATCAAAACCCAGTGCCATTGTCCTTGGCTTCTCATCAGCCCTCATTGTCCGCCGTGTTCAGAGAGTCCGTTTTTTTTTTTTTTTTTTTTTTTTTGGTTTTTCGAGACAGGGTTTCTCTGTGGCTTTGGAGCCTGTCCTGGAACTAGCTCTTGTAGACCAGGCTGGTCTCGAACTCATAGAGATCCGCCTGCCTCTGCCTCCCAAGTGCTGGGATTAAAGGCGTGCGCCACCACCGCCCGGCAGAGAGTCCGGTTTTATCCCATGTTTTTTCAGTTCCAGTCCAGCTGGCCTTGGTGAGCTCCCAATAGATCAGTCCCTCTGTCTCAGTGGGTGGGTGCACCCCCCCACGGTCCTGACTTCCTTGCTCATGCTCTCCCTCCTTCTGCTCCTCATTGGAACCTTGGGACCTCATTCTGGTGCTATGTTCATAGCAGCATTATTTGTAATAGCCAGAACCTGGAAACAACCTAGATGTCCTTCAATGGAAGAATGAATGAAGAAAGTGTGGAATATATACACATTAGAGTACTACTCAGCGGTAAAAACAATGACTTCTTGAATTTTGCATGCAAATGGATGGAAATAGAAAACACTATCCTGAGTGAGGTGTCCCAGACCCAAAAAGATGAACATGGGATGTACTCACTCATAATTGGTTTCTAGACATTGAGTCTATAATTTGTGATCCTAAAGAAGCTAAATAAGAAGGTGAACCCAAAGAAAAACATCTAGTTATCCTCCTGGATATGGGAAGTAGACAAGATTGCCGAGCAAAAAATTGGGGTCTTGGGGGTGGGGTGGGATAGGGGTAAGGGGAGATGGGGAGAGAAAAGTGAGAAGGGGAGGATGGGGGGAACTTGGGGAATTGGGATGGTTGGGATAAGGGAAGGATCGATATGGGAGCAGGGAAGCATATATCTTAATTAAGGGAGCCATCTTAGGGTTGGCAAGAGACTTGAACCTAGAGGGGCTCACAGGTGTCCATGGAGATGTCCCCAATTAGTTCCTTGGGCAGCTGAGGTAAGAGAGCCTGAAATGACCCTATCCTATAGCCATACTGATGAATATCTTGCATATCACCATAGAACCTTCATCTGGCAATGGATGGAGATAGAGACAGAGACCCACATTGGAGCACTGGACTGAGCTCCCAAGGTCCCAATGAGGAGCGGGTTTCTCTCTAACACTAAAATGCTCCTTATAAAGATATCTCTTTTGTTACTCTCTCCCTCTGTCCTGCCTCTTACACCCAGCCTGGCCAACCCGTTCCCTCAAGTTCCCATCCCTCCATCTTCCCTCCGCTTCCACCAGCAGTGCCATTGGTATAATGGTATCATGTGAGATTCTCAATTAATATTCTGTAAAAGCTGCACTTTATACACCTTGTAAAACTTGTCAGTTTTGAGTGCTTCAGCTGCATCTTAATCCCAGTTCTGTGTCCTATGGTAGTTAGTGTTTGTGGTTGTGAGGGTGTATATAGCAGTCTAGAGTTCTGAGCCTGTGTCGTGCTTCCAAAGGGATTCATCTACTTCTTAACAGATCTTTTCTATGCTATTGGTTGTGAAATTCACCAAGCACTAAAATCACTTTAAATCACATTAAAATACACTTTGCTGTCATTTCACTTCCCCTAGTGATTGATCCCATAGTTCTGAGACTGGGCCCCACATTTTGAATTATTAGCACATTCACAATGATATTGATGATGCTGGTGTGAGGTACACAATTGCAACAACAATTACTTCTGGTGATATGACATAAAACAAGACATAACGAACAACAACAAAAACAAACAAAACAAAAAACTCAAAAAACTCCCAGCCGCTCTCTCTTCTTGTCCCACCCAGCTTGCATCCAGAACCCTTCTTCCTTCTGCCCCCTTTCCTCTTTGGGCACATAACACCATCCAACTCAGTCTGTCTGGTGCTGGGGGCAAATCCTCAGGGCAAGTAGGCAGGCGAGACTTCCTTTGTTTCACTGGCCTGCCTGCAACAAGCAAGGTAAGGGCTTTGTTTACGAACTACCCAACCTGCAAGGAGATCTGATCTTGGCACCAGGAGAGCCATCAGTGGGAGAGCTAATCTCGGTACCAGGAAAGCCGTCTTTGGGCACGGAGATCTGATATTGGTACCAGGAGAGACATCACTGGAGCACCAGGAGAGCTATCACTGCAGGGTGCCATCACTGGGAAGGTACATCAGTAGGCAAGGAGACCTGATCCGGTAAAAGAAGATCCATAGGGGAGCATTCGGAGAAAGAGATGGGCAGGCGCCAATGCAAGAATTCACCCAACAATCTGAAAAACTATATGAAACCACCAGAACCCAGCGACCTCACAACAGGAGGACATGAACACCTTAATCATGAAGAAGTAGATTAAAATTGACTTTATGAAAGTGATTGACGCCCTTAAACAGCATGTAAAAAATGCCCTTATAGAAATGGATGAGAAATAAAAAACTCCCAGCCGTGTAAACAAGCCAACATTTTGTTTTAATTAAAGCTGTTTCATCCTGTCTCTTTTGTCTTTGTGTGTTTTGTTGCATATGTGTACCTACCTACTGCAATGAATGCACAGAGATAATTTAGCCAGAGGTTGCCCAGTGCTTAATGCCTGAAAGAGAGCCTGGAAGAGAATAAAAGGATGTGGTGAACTTTTTGAGTTCATGAATATCATCAGGGTGTATCATGATTAGCTCATTCCCCTACCAGCAAACTCCTCTTGGGGTCCCTTTCTACTTTCGGAACTCTGAAGACTCCGAATAGGCTTCCTCTTCCCGTAGGCCAGCTGCATCCTCAGTTGAGACTTTGTACTCCATAAGTTATAAGAAATAAACTTGACCTCTTATCATTATGTTTCACGATTGTATCTTTTATATGAATAAAAATAATTTTCAATGAATCAATCCAAAATGCTTTTAGCCATGTATTTTCAAGTAGTCTGTGATGTGTGGGTGACTCATTTCAAATGAACAAATATAAATCATTCTCTTACATCAAATAATTTCCTAGCAAAAGAAAGAGACAATCCAAATAATTATAATGATACTGGGTATAAAGGAAATATGAGTAATACTTAGAATTTTGCAAATTATTTTGAAGTGTTAAATTTGAAGAAATTACTAATTTTCTGTTCTCAAATGTCAAGGCAGATACTGATGATTGGATATATATTTGTTTAGAATATGTTAAGGTTATTGTTCTATGACAGTTTTCCAGATTTCTCCCTGATAAATACAGCATGTTATACATAGAATTGATGTCTCTTTATCTTTTTGCCATTACCCCACTGATTATCTAGTCTTTAAAGAAAATAGCTCATTGCAGTGGATGATTATATGCCTCAATTGAATAGCCCATTGCCAGTTATCATTACAATGCCATATTGATTTCTTCTTTCCATTATGAAAATTAAAGCCACATTAGTTTAAAATGAGATTCCATATATATTGTGGATGTGACTGGTTCTGAATCTCAGCTATTTCAAATTATACCTTCAGTGATCTGATGACTATCACTGATAAACTGAGAGAAATATTGATTTTTAATATGCTGATATGAGATGAACAGTATCTTAAGTTACTTTTGATCGCTGTGATAAGATATTAAGGCAACTTATGGAAGAAACAGGTTACTGTGGGGGACTACAGTTTCAGAGCATTAGAATCCATGCCCTTCATGGCAGGAATCATTTTGACAGTCTAATTAGGCGTGGTGCCGGAGGAATAGCTGAGAGCTTACATCTTGATCCAGAACATGAAGCAAAGAGAGGTAACTGGGAATTTCATGAGCTTTTGAAACTCCAAAGTGTGCTTCACTGTGACAGCCCTCTTCCAAAAAGCCATACCTCCTCATGCTTCTCAAACAGTTCCAACAACTCAGGACCAAAGTATTAGAACATATATGCATATGAACACCATTCTCATTAACCATCAGACAAAATTAAAAGACTATATATGAAATATCTCAGCAGTACAGGTACCACAGTGGTACAGTGCTTGCCTAGCATATATGAAGCCTAGTATTTTCTCCACAGTGTTTTAACGTTTGTTTCTGTATGTAGTAGATATTATTTTGTCTATTTTACAAGCATTTGTATATTTAGTTTTGTAAAATCCTTGAAAATATGATTGCCTATTCTTTGTGGTTACATAAGTACTAAATTTAAATTAGTAAATATTTATTGTTTACAAATATGCCATATATATGCCATTATATACATATATATATATGCCATTGTATGTAAGCTTCTCTAATGGGGCAATGTATGATAGAGAAATGAGTGAGGAAATGTGCTGTTTTTAGTGAATTTATAGTCTAAATGAATCAGTAAAGTATATGATAAAAACCATGCTAGACATCAAGAGACAAGATTATATGTATGGGTTTTAAAGAAGAACACATGTTTGTTTGAAGATTTCCAGGGGCTATAGAGATAGTTAATAGTGTAAAATAGTTATTTGCGACTTGGCGAATTTGAGAGCTAATATTATAGTTTCTTTCTTGGAAGAAATAATAAACTAACAAAGGAAGTGTAGAGAGAACTCCAGAAATGATAATTTGTCTGATTCTCTTGGCTACTGTGGTATAAATTTTCTGGCTGGAAAAGTAGATTGAAGCTTGGTGAAAATGTCAGGATAAGGGATTATTGAGGTAATACAGGTCGATTTTTGGACTGAAGAATTTGTTTAAATCTTATCAGTTAGATTTTTTAAATGTAAAATGAACAAAAGAAAAAAAATGAAGCTACACAGAACCCCATTGGGATTCTTCATCCACAGTAAGATAAATGTAACTAGTAGTAAATTAGTTTTTAGTGTAAGCAATGAAAAGCGCAGAGGATCATTTAGAGGAGTCATTTTAGAAGAAGAAGAAGAAGAAGAAGCATTCATAATTGGATATGTAAAGGTCTAGTATTCTTACACAACTGGGATTTAACCTTGTATTATGTGCCCAACCCCACTAATTGATTTCCTTCTACAGAGGTTCTGGAACATTCCAAACACAGTATTTAACATTTTTAGAATCAGTTTTCTGATAATACTTCTACTCGTATAATCCTGTTTATCTTTAGTGTTTTGTTTAGGTTGCATATTATCAAAGATCTTTCCCTGGTTACATATTAAATAAAAGCATCCTGGCATTTTACTTGTATACTGATGTTTGTATAATTGGTTACTTATTTATTGTTTCTCTATTTATAGGTAATAGACTCAATGAAGATAAGAACTCAGTTGTGTTTCCCATTATATCTATATTACATGCATACTTGGTACCTTGTAGATGCTCATCAGGTCTTTATGAAATGAGTAGAAAATATGAGGTGAAAGACAACAGCAGGTCAAACAATTAAGCCAGTCTTTCAAGTTTGAGGGAGTCAAAGGGTAATGGTATTGCTAAGAGAATACTGAAGAGTGGACAAGGAGTTGATCTGAGGGAATGGAAATAACGGAAGATAAATTTAACTCATAAATTCTGGCTTAAGTATGTGAAGCTGGTGAACTTATCTGATGCAGTGCAATATATGGGCGATGAAGCCATGAAAAGAGGTCAGAGATTTGGACGATGATATCAGGGTCATCGTCAGAGTCAAGTCTTTTATCCAAGGGTAAAGAAAATAAAACAGACTATAATAGTGAGGCAGGATTACCATATTTGAAGACAAAATTATAATTTTAATATCTAATGTACTAAATATTTGAAGTTGCTTATATATTCTTTTCAATTCTCAGCTGGGTTAACAACTTTGGCCATGAAGGACTTGGACTTTTACTGGATGTGCTGGAAAAGCTTCTGGACAAAAAACAGTAAGAATAAACATTTAAAACCTTTCACACATCAGAAAAGATTTAAGCACAACTTAATATTTTTTTCTTATTGATTTAGGCAAGAAAATATCGACAAGAAGAATCAGTACAAACTCATTCAGTGCCTGAAAGCATTTATGAATAATAAGGTAAATAGTGTTTACTCATCCTTCTGTTACAAAAGGGAAGAGCTTGCTTGACAGTGTGAAAGTAAAAAAGACGTAGAACAATGGGTATTTACTCAAGTTTTAATAATATGTTTGTAATGCAGTTCATCATGAGTTTTCTATAAGTGGTTTAAGTGTCTTTTCTTTCACACAGTATTTGCTGGCATATTTTGCAATTATGCAAACAATATTAGTTTAGCTTTCAAATTTGATGATACATTTTCCCGTTTGTGATATTATGAAGTTTTATTTATTTTTAAAGATTTGGTTATGTGTACATGTTGCTAGATGAGTTTATGTGCATAACGTGTGCAATTGCCTTTTGAGGTCAGAGGGAATCAGATTCCATAGAACTCAAGCTATAGGTTTGAGCTGCCTAATGTAGGTCCTGGGAATTGAAACTGGATTTTCTATACGTGGAAAACCTATAAACTCTAATTGTATGGAAATTTAAATGTAATAAATTGGATATCATTTCTAGACAAAGAAAGAAGTTTAATTCAGTTTATTGAAAAGGAAAATTCAAGGATAGGGATATGGTTCAACTATTTTGATAAGAGTGTTACTTCAGTTTCAGTGATTTAAAATGTGCAAAAGTAATCTGGAAAATAGCTTACATTTTTGTATTTGTATAAATACTGTTTGTATTATACAATCTTGTGGAGACCTACAGATAAAATAACTCTGACTAATTAATTTGCTTAATTATATTAATTACTTTTAGATGGCATTTTAATAATCTCAAAATACTTAATAAAAGTAAGTAAGTATAGCAATAAGCAGGAACTTGCTAAATGTGAACTCTAGCTATTAATAACCAATGCAATAATACTGTATATTTAAGTAATATAAAAACTATCTCTTTGGTATATGCAATTATATATTACTATCTATATCATATACCCATATTAATCAGCAAATAATTTTATTGGTACATGCAATACATGGTTGCTAATGAACTCCTTCATCACATATATTTTTACTGCTATTTCTGGAAGTCGATTATCTTTCTACAGTTAATTATACATGTGTATGAAGCACCAATACATTCTTGAGGGTGTCACTTCTCTCCTTCTACCATGTGTTTCCAGGGATCAAACTTTGGTGTTCAGGCATTTTATCAAGTACCTTTAGCCCCTGGGCTTTCTCACCCATCTGGAAGTTTCTTATAGATACACTCCTATCATTACTAGTACAGAAGTCCTTTTGGCCTTTAGATACCACACATCATGTTATCTAATGCCTAACAAAGATACACTTAATTGTACATTATTTCTCTGTAGCTCAAGGTGGATCTCTTCTGCAACTGACAAAAGTAGTAACATTATAGAAAGAGAATGTAGTACTAAAAATCAGAGATGCGGATCACATTTTGCCACTCCTAAGCAGACTGGGCCTTTGAAAAATAACTTAGCCTCTGGCTAATCAGTCTCCTTCTCTGTAATTTCAGCTATGGGAACTTTTGTTCTACTCTCTTATTGATTCATCTTGTCAAATATCATAGTTTTGTAGGATAACAACTAATTATAATTAGAATACTGACTAAAGAAAGTTACATTAGCAGGATTTCCTAGTCTTCCCTATTCCCACAGAGGATACTCAGATACGTCGACTCACTTTCTTTTTCTTATGTGTTTGGCAGTTTTGAAGAACATGATGATTTTACTTAAATTATTCTAAACTAAATGGGAGTTTTTGTTAAGCTATGTGTATGGTTTGGATATATATCCCCACCACATTAATAAATGAGTCTTTTAAATTATAGACATGTGAAACTTCATAAAACAAACATTTTGAAGAGAAAGTACATAGTGATATATTCATTTTAAGTTGGAACACATTTTTCAATTCGAGGAAGGTAAATTTCATCTGAAATGACTTAAATGTCCCTTGAAGTTAGAAAAGTCTGCATGTTCCTTTTTTTATTAAGGCCCACAGTAAAGTAATATTTCAGAAGTTTAGTTTGGTCCCCTTTCCTCTTAGAATTTAAATTAAAAACCTTCACGCAGTTCATATGTTTGGTATTTTTCTAAATGTTATCTTGTAATATTTCCCAATGAAATGTAATGCTGCCATGGAACTAACTGTAAAATGAAGCAAACTTTTAATGAGAAAGCAGAAATATACTTTATAACACAAAGCTGAAGAAAGAATAGTATCTTAACATGAATTTTTGTATTTGAATATCTACCTATTAGCATTTGTGAATGCATGTGGATACACACTTGGGTTCATGCCTAGACAATAAATGAAACTGATATCGCCTTTACCCATCTGACTGTGGTATATAAGAAAACTCACATGTTATGTCTCTGAGTCCATGATGTTGCTGCCTAAGACATGATGTAAAAGGTCATAAAATAGGAGAAAGTCCATATCTTATTGTTATTGCATTAAATACCATATAGTATACTTGAAGGACTTCAGCATTTTTGCCTCCTATGTTTACTTTAATTTTCGGTGCAACTATATTAGAAAAGTTAACCACAAATTCCAGACTTTCCTCATTATCTCTCATGACATAAAAAACTGCTTTAAAAAATATAGCAGTATGTGTTCACTATGTTCTTGTTTGTTAGAGAAATACTAATTGTTGCCATTTTTCTCCTAAATATTTTCAAATGTTTTTGAGGATTAATGGAAATCATTTTTATTCAAGCCACAAAATTTCCAAAATATAGTCATTTCAAATAAAATAAAACTGAATAACTGCATTTGAGGATAATTTACATAATTATATTTATGACACCACTGCAAAGGTATTCTTTTGAAAATTTTCTTTATATTGGGTTTATGCTAAATAGAAAATATGTTCCATACACAGTTCAGGCTTGTTTGTTTATTTACTTCTTTGTTTTTAGTTTGGACTGCAAAGGATTTTAGGTGATGAGAGGAGTCTTTTATTGTTGGCAAGAGCAATTGACCCCAAACAACCCAACATGATGACTGAAATAGTAAAAATACTTTCTGCTATTTGCATTGTTGGTGAAGAGAACATGTAAGTATTGATATGTTCTGTTTATTGTGTTGAAAAATGACATATGGGAAATTAGTGTCTTTTCTTTTTGATAACTTCCAGAAAAATAGTAGTAGAACTTAGAACATTTTAAATTGACATTTTTATTATCTTCTTTGTATTTTACCCTTTTTTGCATATTATGTAATCTAAATTTGTTAAAGATTAATATAAAATAAATAAATGGGATTTTGTCTCACTGAAAATAACATTAGTCAATTGCAAATGCGTTATGTTCAAAAGTTATCTTGGGAAACATACAGAAGACACAGTAGACACTACACAGCAGATACACACATACACACACTTGTGTGTACAATGCATGCATAGATGCTCTATGGCACATTATGCAGTTTAGTTTACAATATGAGGTCTTTCAGATCATTGTGAATCACCAGTGGACACTGTAAATTTTACAAGATCCTCTGGAAGAGCAGCCAATGCTCTTAACTGCTAATCCACCTCTATAGACTACAATTTGGCTTGTTTAATTGAATCAGCTAGATCCTTTGTAATATATCATTGCATTTTATTTTATTTTATATGGTAACTTAACATGAAATGAGCTTACTCAATAAAAAGAAAACATAATATAAGTTTGTAGATAAATGTTTGGAACACAAACAGCTCATACAAAAAATTTAGCATGTGGAGTGATGTGTATGTTAATTAGATCCACTTAGCTTTTCCATAACAGAGATATTTAAAAACATTATGTGTCATACTACAATACTTGAAAGTTTTGTCTATTAAAAGTAAGTGATGTGAAAAATTCAATGGTCTATATAAACACCAAGAAATAAGAATCAAATAGAGAATGAACATCATACAGTTTTTTTTTTTTCATTTCTGTTTTCTTTGTTTTTGTCTGTAGTCTAGACAAACTTTTAGGGGCTATCACTGCTGCAGCTGAAAGAAATAACAGAGAACGATTTTCACCAATTGTCGAAGGATTAGAAAACCACGAAGCCCTACAACTCCAGGTGGGGTCTTTTTGTCATGAATCACTTGAGTTGTATTTTGAATACTTGTATTATACCTACACCTTTTAAGCTGGAATTTATAGAATGAAATGTAAATGTATAGTTGTTTGTGTTTTACAGTTTTGTTTATTTAAATTCATTTAAAATTAAGAAAATTGCTTCTTCATTATCACTAATATGACATGCATTATAGTAACTATTGGGAAATTAAACCTTTAGCAACAATCTGGACCAAAGGGAAAACATTTCTGTCAGTACTATCTGGCCAATTTAATAAAGTTTGTAAGCTTTTGTAGAAATGTAAGAGAATAGTCAAGTATGGCGTCATAGTATGATAGTCTTTAACAGTCAGATATCTGAGTCAGGCGAGTTTCATGGTCCTGGCCAGTGTGTTACAGACGACCAAGAAGCAGTTTTAAAAAAATTCGATGTTGGCTAGAAGACAATTTGTGGATCAGTTTCCTCTTATGTGGATCACATTCGGGTCACCAGTTTGTGGCAAGCGCCTTTACCTGCTGAGCCACCTACCAGTCTATTATGCACATTTTCTTACTGTGTGAGACAAAGCCCTGGCTTGTAGCCCTGGCTGGGCTGGGACTCACAACATCCACCTGCCTCAGCCTAGGATTAAAAGCGTGCATACTACACCAAGTTATTATGCATTGAAAAGCTTAAAGACAAGATGTTTCTAGTAACACTTCCGTTTCCCCAGCATATGTACAGTGCGGGGCAGAGAATAAACCACGCATCCCTAACAGACCTGAGAGCAACGCTCTGGTCTAGAACTTCCCCACCTCTCTTCATAAATGACCTAAAGGAGTGGATATGGTTAAAGGTATAGCTTGACAGAAAAAGTTCCTCTTGAATATGGAATTGTTGAGCCGTGTCTGGACATATTGCTAGGTTGACTGGAGGGACAGGGAGGCTCACAGGGCGAGGTCTGCAGCACTGTTGAGATTGACATCCTGAGAATCCCTGCCGTAGTGCATCTTCAGTGCTCATAGGAATACATTTATTGAGCAAGAACATGCCTTCACATTTTAGTGTATAGATCTGAAGATAAACTTAGGAATGCTGTGCTTAGTGTGCTCTGTTGCTTTGTGTTTCTCTGTAAGCTGAGCATTGAGGGAATGCAGAATTTTAATTGTAACTTCGCCAGTACTTCTATCTAGAGGCCTGCTGCCATTTTTGTCTTCTGTGAAATTTTTGTTGCCAAGGAAAGACAGAATTACAGCTTTGTCTGACAGATTGAGATGGCGTGGTGTATTCTTGGTTATCAACATATTCATGTAGCGTGGGGTTTTAAATGGTGAATAATCACAATGTGGGGGCAAGCATGGTACATACTGTGTAACCTCAGTTACCTGATGTATGTACACTTGCAGCACCCAGAGGGACACAGCAAGCTGAGCTGCATGTGACTGGGTGACTGTTTTTGGCTTCTTGTGTTTTGTTTCCTGTAATGCACATGCTACAAAATAAATAAAAACTTCTTTTTAAAGTTAAAAAAAAATTCGATGTTTTTCTCTTTGTGCCTTTCAAACATCAATTAGAAATCTGACTCGCCAATGCAGAGGGGATTGAATTGTATCACTTTTGTCAGGGATCCTGGGAAAATTCTGTAGACCCAGAGTAAACGTGTTTAATTTTAAAAACGACAAAATCCATTGTTTTTAGTGATTTCAGGATATGTGTTACTTTATTAAAGGCTACTTTAGTCTCAAGGGATGAGAAGTCATGTTTATTACCCATATTTAGAGACAAGAGACATTCTGATGATGGCACATTTATTTTGCCTATATAATTTGATTTAATTCTTGTAAGAGATGAACCTCCTAAGTGTTATTTCTCTATCCCGAGGATAGGCAGAATGAAATTACATCACTTGTATAAGTGGACATGGTGTGCAAGAGCCAGAATTTGATATCAATGTGCTCTTTATTTTAGATAGTGTATACACCATTTGATAATTCATGAAATATCATTTAAAGTATTATGTCATCACTCAAAGAGAGTTTGCCTCTATATTTAATTTTTCAAGTTATTTTATAGTGAGTAAATTTTGTATTTGATGGGAAACTAATGATTTTTCTTTTTTATTGTGTTTTGAAGTATTAACATTTTCTGTCACAGTAGGAAATTGTACAACAGATGAACTGGCTCATCGAAAGAGAATCTATAATATTATGAAACTGTACATAATGTTTCTTCAGATATGTAAAGATGTTTTAAAGGTATTCTACTTCAACTATGATGAGGATATTGATGAACTTTTATCTTATATATTGGTGCTTTTTAAAACTGAGAATTTCCCCTTAGTGTTTTTCTATCTATGACAGTTTTTCATATTATTAGTTTTAGTCTCAATAAAATTTGGTATTTTCTAGGGAAAGCCTGAAATGTGTATTTTCAGATGTCTTCTCCAGTGTTGTATCCTCGTTGCTGTGTTGCCTGTGCTTGCCTGACTAGATGGCTTTCACTGGCAGACATACATATAAGCCTCTAATTTACTTCTCAGGTTTAGCAAGACTCAAGTATTTTATTTAGAGTTAAAGCTTTCATTGAATTTGGAACAATTTGACATATATGGGACAAGTTTTAACATTTGCATAGTTAAAAATATTTAAATGAAAGTTTAGCCACAGTTCTGTGTTATAATTTATCTTCAGTTTAGTGATCAGGGGACTGAGTTGAAGGGAGGCTACATGATTAGTTTTCTAAGAATCGTACAGCTGTTAAAGTTTAGAATAATGGTTTAAACTTCAATTTTTTGATATATGCATCTAAAATTGTATGACCATTATAGTAACACCTCCATAAAAAAGTACCATTGTCATTTTTGAGTAAAATTACTCTACAATGATTTCACCCACTGTCTATTACCCCAGACAATGAAACACTACTGTCATTCTCTAGCCTCCATGGTGCTGCACAGAATAGAATGATTAAGTAGCAAGTGCTTAACAAGTACCATATGGAAAAATCATAGACATCTTGCTAAATATTCAAGAAATTGTTGAATACTGATTATGGATGCAAACATATGCAAACTACAATTTGAAATTTCCTATTTTAATGAGCTGCAAAATTTAGTAATTTGTTATATATACAGAGCCTAGTAGTCTCCCTAGAATTGTGAAGTGGGTTATTAGGCATATTTAATGTGAATGGAAAATTATCCTGTAAAATTTATATAATATGTTCAGAATTCTGAAATTAAAAACAAAAGTTAAAATCTGTTGTTTAAAAAACGTAATTTGTGTTCTAGTTTAACAGAATTATTTTTCTATTTTGGTAATGTCCTGAGACCTCTTATTAGAATGTCATGAAGTAATTCTGTTAAAATACTGAACTAATTATATTTTAAACCAGTAACTTCTTACAGATGTTTTCTAGCTCAGCTGTGATATGCTTTTCATTGCTTTTCAGTAGTTTGAGGAAAAGATTGGGGATAAATTACCTCAACATATGTACTCTCTTCCTTGCCTTACCATCTGTTTAGTTGTACTATTTGGTCTCCCACACTGTATCACCTGCATTTTTACACTTAGTAGCCTTTCATCTGCCTTTTTATCTTGTACCACATGTCTCTAAAAAATAATCTATACTTAATTTCTAAAATACTTTTCACAACTGAGCTTTTATACAATCCTTAAAAAATCTTAAATGGTCCTCTAAATTTCAAAATCCATTTTTTTTTTCCCAATTGTGGATGCTTGTCACTATTCATCAACATGTACTCCTTGAAAATTTTACTTCTCTTGCTTCTCTGTTCACCATTCTTTCTGTGTGATCTCTGAATACCCTTCTTTATTCTATGTTTCTAATGCATATTTTCTCTTCTGATTTCCCAGGAATGTTTCCCCTATTTTTATCACTCATCTTTACCAGTTATCATTTTGCATTCATCTACTTATATATTGATGTGTATATTCACCAACATGTGTGTGTGCTCATAAATAAATATACATGAATATTTTGTCAATGCATATTTTCAATTGCTTTCCTAGCTTAATATATAACTGTATTCTAGCAAATCTCCTGATACATGTGAAAGTCACATTTCTCTCCCTATTCAAATTCATGTCTTTGAGTACCTAACTAGGTTTATTGTAGGACTCCCACAAGTAACAAATTAAAAATATCAATTGAGTGCTATGCTACATAATGTTACAAACTATTTACATATGTTATCTTATTTAAATTACACTGCAATTGGCTGGAGATGGCTCAGCCATTAAAGGTTAGGCTCATAACCAAAAATATAACTTACACTACAAATTTGAGAATTATAGGAGTAGTATCTGATGAGGTGATATTTGAAGTTGGGCTTGAAAGATTAGAATTTCAGTGATATTATGTTTTCTAATAGAGAAGCACTATTAAATTAGAATCGAGGCAAGAAGGGTTTGTAGTGTGTAAAAATAGTGGCCCCTATAGCCTGCCAGTTATTTTTAAAAAGAAGACAGAAGATAATACAGGCATACCCTTGAACTTTATTTCTATGTAGTAAGATAGGAAAATTCAAAGTAAACTGACCATTAATAATCTTTTAAGGGTAGAGAAGGTAACATGATTAATGTCCAGTGAGTACATATTAAGATAGCCCATTTTCCAAGACTACAACTAGTCAGAAGCTTTCATGTCTTTGTTGGATTTCAGGAGTTGTTGTGAGAAGTATGGTAACATAATTTGTTACATACTAATCTGTTTTCTTGTGTTTCAGAATAATGAAGAAAGTCTTCTTTTGTAATTAAAAATGGTACAAAAAAGCCTTTCACCAAATATTTTTTTAATAAAATTTGATAGCTTCACTCAAGCATACCACACATACTTAGCGTAGTTATCCTCCTGGTATATAAATTAGGATCAGAAAGAAATGAAAGTAACAAGTCAAACATTGAGCCATCATTGAAATTATCAAGTCTATCAAACTAATTTTCTATAAAGAAGCACCTGTTGGCCTTTAATAAGAACCTAACTTTCTGTTTTTCTTTTTTCTTGCATTTTCTTATTGAGAATGAATTTCTGATTTCTGTTCATGGCAGTCTAAGGGCACAAGTTTAAGACATTATTTTGCTCAGCCCATACATTCAGATCCTCAAAATGTGACTGCACACTGCCTGGCAGTGAGGGAAAGCTAAATAGAAGTTTAGTAAATTACTAAAGGTCAAATAACTGTCAATAAACTAAGTCCCAAGCCTATATTACTCTATATTACTTCCATATATATATGTGTGTGTGTGTGTGTGTGTGTGTGTGTGCTGTACATACATACATACATACATATATATATATATATATATGTAAGTATGTATATGGAACATTGTTGGCAGAGGCTTCTGTCTTGCTTGCCTACATTAATTACACACTGACTGGCCTATTAGCTCAGGCTTATTAATTCTCACATCTTACATTAACCAATTATTCTTGTTTGAATTAGCCACATGGCTTGATACCTTTTATCAGTGAGGAATTCTTATCTTGCTTCTTCTGCATCTGGGTGACAACTGCAGAGTGAGCCTTTTTTCTTCCCAGCATTCTCCTGTTCTTGGTGCCGTACCTATACTTCTTGTCTGGCTACTGGCCAGTCAGCATTTTATTAAACTAATACAAGTGACTAATCTTTTCAGGGCATATGACCATTGTCTCACAGCAGCCCCCCCCCTTTTTTTTCAAAACAAGAACTCTGTATCTAATCTTCTTTGTTTAGCTTTTTTCCTGACCATTATCCCTAATGACTTGTAACCAAGACTCTAAACAAAGACAAACATCCATAATGAATGAATCCACACTCCTTCATTTCCTATGGAAACAAAAGTGAAACCTCTTCTCCAAAGTAACATATCATTTGACTTAAACTTTTAAGTCAAGGCATTTTCAAAATACATATGCTGTATTAATCCAGCAGCATTAATAATCAAATGTCTTTTAGCAGCTGTTGCTCCTTCCTCAGTCATCAAACAATTCAAAGATAACACAATAATATATGGTACCCAGATTCTCTGTGTATTTTCTATCTTTATGTGGCTTTATTTAAAGCTCTATTTCTTTTATTTTTATTTTTAATTTTTGGTTTTTTGAAACAGGGTTTCTCTGTGTATCTTTGGCTGTCCTGGAACTCACTCTGTAGACCAGGCTGTCCTTGAACTCACAGAGATCTATCTGCCTGTCTCTGCTTCCCAAGTGCTGTTATTTAAGGTGAGTGCCACCATACCCAACTATTCTCTTTCTTTTTTTTCCCTAAGGACTTTATCCTTTTTCTTTTCTCTTCCAAGCCTACATATATTTTAAATACACTGTAAAACATTTAGACCTTTTTTTTGTTCATCTGAATCTATCTTTACTATATATTTCTCTTTTCTTACTACATGAGTCTTTAGTTTGCTAAGCGATATGGATAGGATTAAAGCCGCGACTTTGTTGGATCCACCCCATTCCTTAGCTTTCTGAGAGTCTAGCTTCATGGCAGAAGTACTGATGGGAGCTATGCTTATTGCCACAACTCCAGGGAGTATCAAAGTCCCTGCCACCACCAAGAAGCATGCTGTAGGCTCTTCATAAACACCATTTACGTGCTTTGTGGCAAAACCTTTTAACTGGCTGCAAGGCTTTTGCAACTAAAGCTGAGTCAGGAAGCCTCTCTTTGAGATGCTCTTGCCACTAGCAAACAGATTCCACTCGAGAAAATGCTGCTACTAAGAAGAAGCCATGCTTAACTCTGTTCTTTTGTGTCTAGAATTACTTCCCAATAGAGTTGCTTTTTCACTGTAACAAGAAAAAATTCTGACTTCAAGTATACCTTCACTTTTCAATCTGTTTCAAAATTGAATAATCGTATTTATTATGATGATGGTAGGTAAGAATGGTTCTCATTGTATGTACAGGAGTATACGACTTTAAAAGATATCACATTGACTTTCTAGTACTATTTGGCATTATTGATCAGGACTTTCTTCGTGCCCTCTCTTTCACTTTCATAATACTAGTAGTAGTCCTTCCTGATCATTATGTAACAACTAATATACACCAAAAATCTAATAGTTAATTTCAGATCTACCTTTACTATATATATCTTGTATTACTATAGTTAGTAGTTCATGCTGGAATCTACTATGTTAATTGTTTACATCTTTCTAGGCATAGTATCTCTCTGTCATTACGCTGCTGCCAGTTTTTTTTTTTGTTGTTGTTTTAATTTCAGGGAATTCTCCTCTTTATTTTTGACTTTGTTCTGACTTTAAAAAACAATCTTCTACCCTTTATGTTAACCCTTTAAATCCTCTTTCACAAAGTGACTGTTGTGACATGCCGTTTTGTCACATCACTGCTTAAATTCCTTCAAAGGCTTTTTTATGACCTCTAGGATTATAATCTTGTCTTTGTGTCCCTCCTTCCCAAATGAATAAGTAAAGCACTTGGTACTCTGCTTACTGCTTTCTCTTTAACTGTGTATTTCACTAGGCTTCTGCATTTACTTTCTGATGTAGTCACACTACACTGTGCTTTATGAGCATTTTGTGCATTTTCTTCCCTCTACCTCTTGTACCTTTGTACATAAATCACTTCTTTTTCCTAGAAATCATTCTCCATTTCTTTACTTAATTAATTTGCACTGTATATTTGTATAGTTTTTGGTAAGTACTTAGTCTTAAACAACCATTTTCCCTAACTTCTGCTGTGGCTAAAATAAAGAAAGACCTTGTTAATGTCAACAGAGCACTTAATAAAGTCAAATGTGTGACAATGTCAATAAAATTTTAAAAGCACAATTTGTCACAGCTAATGGCAGTATGGATAATCTGTCTGAGAATGCCCTAGAGTTGGCAATTACTGTACTCCATAACTCTATGAATTGTGATCAAACAGGCAGACAAATGTTTGAAGTTTGGAAAACCTGTTAGTTAAATAAAAATTTGTCTTATTTTCACAGTTATTTTGTGAAGATGCTCATATGTATTTCATTTTATTAATTTATTTTATATGCATTCACCCAAAAGCAAGTATACATATATAGTATATGTGATATTTATTAAATGCATATGCATAAAATGTAGATAATATAAAATTGTCATATGTCAAAACTATTAAAAACAGGCACTACTTATATTTACTGGCTTAGCGTATGAGTTATGGCCCTACCCTGAACATTTCTATTCAATGAACAAAATTTACTGACTTTCTGGTTTTGTTAGCACTTTGTTTCTCATTGACTCTATTAAAAAGAATGAATAAACATGGGTAATCATTTAAAAGTAAAAGCAATTTTAAAAATCTAAAAAAATGAAGAATCTGGGTATCTGAATTTGTGATATTTAATTCAAGTACATTTATGTTCTTTCTGGCTTGAGATAAAGATCAATTGTATTTAACAATGCTAGGCTGGCATATTGTAATGTGTCGAAAGACTACAGTACTACAATATGAGATTCTAGTCCACTTTTTTTGGCTTATTAGCCATGTGACCTCAAGGAGTTCACCTCATTTTTATGAGTTTGTGTTTTTACCTGTAGTTGAAAAAGTTGGGTCACAGTATTGTAGCTTGTTTACTTCCTTTCTCTGAAGATGGATTATTTTAAAAGCAGAAATATTTTGTTTTGTAACAGAACAATAAGTTCTGTTACATTTTAAAGAGTTATGTTCTTGGAAGATGAACATTAAAGTTTTTAAACTTTCATTGTTTGGGAATGAGGTTTGTAATTATTTCAAGCTCAGCTCTAAAGGGCCAGAACTTATGTTCATAAATATTTCCCATGCAGTGTTGTTAAATTAAATTTCCTGCAATATTCTTTATCCATATAGTCCAACGTGGGACCTAAAAATTATATGTATTTTTCAAGCCATTGGACTATAGCTAGTGAAGTTGAATTCTTGATTTACTTCCTATTAATCTATTATTAAGAGATCCTGTTTTGAATAGTAGAGTTCTGTAGTGTATATTTGAAACTATACAAATATACTTGTCTGTGAATGTACATTGACACTGAAACTAGAGCATCTTGGCGGCCAGCAAAAGGGAAGGAGAAGCAATTAATTTGGATGATGGGAAGCTCTCTATTTGTTACTTCATAGGATGTATATGGAATGGGATATACTTCAAACCAAATGTCATTTTCTCCTTTCGTTATTTTTATTTGCTTTTCATTTATATATTTGATAACTCCTTCTTGTTCTAGACAACATGTTAAATTCATTTTATGCTTTTATAATTAATGTATAGCTATAATGAAGATGTTCCTTGTTAACCCAACATGATGCAACAGATAAATTTTATCGTCTTATACTGCTTTAAAATCTTTTCTTGCATGAATCTATTTGTGGAGTTTCTGAAGCATTCTGGAATTGTTTTCTTTGTAGTAAAATATTATAATGTAGAAATATAGTTGTCTTTTGCCTTTGACTGTATATAAGTTATTGATTTGCTGTTGGCTTCAATTTTACCATGTGTGAAGTAAATATATTAGAGCATTCATCTCAGGTTTTCTATGTGAGTGACTTTAGATAGCAAATTATGTAGAGGACCTTATACATTGTCTAGTAATTCATAAAAATTAAATAGTAGAGATGATAAGGGTTTAGTTTCTTGCATTTAAAATTTGTATTTTGTATATTGGATCCTCACAATGGCATTTTATAATAATGTGTTGTGCTTCTTGAAATAATTATTTAAATTTTAATTTAAGATATTTTTGATAATTTTACTTTTTAATTCCTAAGTTATACTCAGAAAGACATAATGATCACATAGATGCAGACAAATTACTTTTTTCTTACATTACCAGTGAATATGTCTTTAAAAGTATTTCCCTAGCAGTTTTAGTTTGCAGTTGTTATGTTACTAATGAGATACCTTATAGAATTTGATGAGCAATAAATGGTACTTTTGTTACCTTTCCTTGCTTGACTACTGACTTTAAATCATCTCCTAGTTATTTTATATGATAGACTCTGTGTTCAACTTATTTTTAAAATATTCAGCCATGTTTTTATATGTTATATACAAAGTTCTTAATGGCAACAATATGTTTATAGTAATAATATATACTATCATATTGATATTGATGTAGTCAGTGAATATAACTTGTACTATTTTTTATGGCCTTAACAAACTACTTATATTTCTATAAAGATATTGTTACAAGACTGATTATCCTGTTTAGAAGTCTTTACTTCTAAAGTATTATTAATATACGTCATTAAGCTAGAATTACTTCTGGTTAAAAGAATCCTAGCAGATGACAACTTTTCTGCCTATTAATTTTCAATTGGGTATGTACTTTGGATTGTTCAGGCATCTCTAATTGTTACTTAAACACACTCATTCAAGAAAATACATTAATATTACACTCCATATTTGCATATTTCTTTTCTATACCTAAATGTATAAGTGAAATTTACCTTTTCTTTGTAGGTGGCCTGCATGCAGTTCATAAATGCACTTGTCACTTCTCCATATGATCTTGATTTTCGAATTCATTTGAGAAATGAGTTCCTCCGTTCTGGACTAAAAGCAATGCTCCCAGTAAGTGGAAATATCTATTTATTATATTGCTAAACTTTCAACTTATTGTACCCTTCAAGCAAATGTACAATTTTTGAAAGACAGCACAAATTTGTCCTTTTTTTATTGACTCAAATAAAAAAAACACTTTGGAATCTTTATATATAATGATAGTATTACTCTTGTTATATAAATGATGATTCATAATTCAGTTAATGATGTGATATATTTAAGTTAAATATATTTATATCTATTTGTAAATTGACTTTTAATTTAAATATTTTCTGCTTTCCTCTTTAATACTTTAGTTGATTTCATTTGTAGTCAGTATAAGTATACCTATTGAGTCTTAATTAATTCATTTGGGATATTTTGCTTAAAAATGGTCTCCTCATTAGGCTGCTTTGGAACTTTTATAAAGAGAAACAATTTCATTTTTTGAATTGAATGTGAATGTTTGTTCTAATTAGAGTAATGTTGAACTATATTTGGAATAATTTTATAGTCTGTGTTATCTGTAATAACTGAGAATCCTCTATATATTCTAGAACACATTATTTACCTTATATTTTGTTTATTATGCATAATTTCTGAAAATGTCTTTCTTTTTAAATAATGTTTTTATTCATGCTTTGAGAGTTTCATTCAGTACATTTTAATGTATTCATTCTCTTTCCTCAAATCCTCCAATATCTTTCTACATCTCTCTACATAATCAACTTCATGTTCTTTCTCTCTCTATAAAACAACATCAAAACTTCCAGAAACATGGTTTGTGTTGGCTGACCATTCCTGAGCATGGGACCTGCCATGGTCTGGGGTGGATATATCCTATATTATTTCATTGGTAAAAAACTGATTTTCCTTCTCCCAGCAGCTCTCTAGTGTGAACAGCCCTCTTGGATGGGGAATGATATTCTCCTTTAACTATCACATCTCTGTTAGGTTCTGCTTCAGATCCCAATGATTCCCCAGCATGTGAAAAATGGAAATCATCGTATTTCTCTTACTAATGTTTCGGGCTAAATCCTATAAGGATTCTCAGATAGATCTCTTAGAAAGTGAAATTAGATATGCCTAAACATTGACTCTACCTATGAGCTGAGAGTGTATATATTCCCTCAAAGAAAGAAGATTGTCAAAATCATATTGAGGGTGGGTTAGTAATATGTATTTTGAGAACAAGCTTCTCTGGCATTTTTGCTGAAAAATAGAATCTAAACTGATAGGCCTTTTGGACACTGGGGATAATTTCTTTGCTTCCATACATTTCTTTATTTTTATTTTTGTTGTCATTTAGTTATCGTGCTTTAGTAAGGATAAAATGATCATGCATCAGTATGTACTAGGTGTACCTTTTATATCAATTGGTGCTAATTAACACCCAAATTACCTGAATATTTTCATGTAAAGCGTTAGAATATATAGTAATAATCAATATCTTTGTGTAGCCATTGTATCTTGAATATATTAAAAATTAAGCATAAGCCTTCCAAATGCCTCTTTTTTATTTATCCTTATTTTTGCATAATTCAAATAGCAGGATCTCTATTTCTCTAAAATAGAGTTTAATAAATGCAGTGAATTAAGCATGGTTAAGGATATTGTTTAGGTTATGCCAATCAGTGATTGATATGTACACCAAAAATTTTACCTCTCTAATATAATGAAATGGTAGGGGAAATGGAAAGTAGTTTATTTTAGTACATCTTAAAATAAACACAATATTTTTGAACAGTGACAGTTTTAGAAGTAATTAGGAGAATCTTCACGACAAATCAGTTTTAACATATTATGTCTTCGTGACAAATCAATTTTAACATATTATGTGAACACTTATTTTCATATTTGCTCTACCACTGTGGTTAGAGTTTTGGTGTTAAATGGAATGTAGATTATTTGCTTTCAATAAATTTTCTTTAGTATTCCTATATAAATGAATTTATTGACTTTTAAGATATTTGCTCTTGAAATAATTTATATTAATTTATTTTTAAATTTCTGCACCTGGCTTTTGTTTAGGTACACCAGTAAATTTGCTATATGAGGGAACAACATAGTAAAAATAATGTTTTCATGCACCAGGCATATTTTATATATTTCAGAAGTTCATAGTAAGATTGAGATTCCTTTGACTATATGCTTAAGTGTGATATAATTGTGTTATGTCTGTCATATTTATTTTTACTATATAAAGTTTGTTTAAATCATCAAATGTTTATTTTATCAAGAATTTGTGGATATATCTTTTGGAGTTTGATATTTGAAAGGAAAACCTATCAATATAATGTATGTGTCTACATATAAACATATTAACAGTTTCAGAAATTATGAATAAAGAACACTTACGATGTTTTATATTTACATGGACATATTTTGTTGAGTAAATTACATACTTAACCAATTACTACTTTCCTTAAATATTCAGTTGAGC
The DNA here is from genome assembly GCF_950005125.1 of Chionomys nivalis. NCBI lineage: Eukaryota > Metazoa > Chordata > Mammalia > Rodentia > Cricetidae > Chionomys > Chionomys nivalis. The sequence goes on along the minus strand of NC_080112.1, from coordinate 104,715,158 downwards.
AGACTCTTCTATTTTTTACAGAAAATCTGGTACTAAGTAAATGGTAGTGATGAATTCATTTTGTTTCTAATTAGGAGAATAAGAAGAATTTCTTGTTCTGAAATGCATTTTTTGATGTTCTGGGTGTGTTCTTTTGTAACTGCCTTCTATGCCCATATAGCAACATGACCAATAAGCATTACATAATTCTATATTCCAATAAATATCTCACCCCCTTGTCAGTGGATAGTTAGATCCAAAGCGAGTTCTTAGTTTAAAGTAAGTGGAAATAATTTTTTGTTATACACTTTATATGAGATTATGTAGAAACATTTAAAATATATTTTAAACATGTTAGAGAATTTTTTATTTTTTTTTATTTTTTTTTTGGTTTTTCGAGATAGGGTTTCTCTGTGGTTTTGGAGCCTGTCCTGGAACTAGCTCTTGTAGACCAGGCTGGTCTCGAACTCACAGAGATTCGCCAGCCTCTGCCTCCCGAGTGCTGGGATTAAAGGCGTGCGCCACCACCGCCCGGCTGAGAGAATTTTATTTTTATATTTTTAAATGTGTTAAGATTTTGGCAAATTCTTAAGTATGGAGATTTGAAGAAAGAACATCAAAAAGTGCTTTGTTTCGTTTTGCTTGAGTAATCACCATTATGTCCTATTTATCATTGTTATACATGAATAAAAATGGAAACCAAAATAAATAGAAGAAATGCATCCTGTTTTCTTTCTTTACCTAATTTGAAGTACACCTTGCTTGCATTTCCTTTTAGAGTTCAAGCTCAGCTCTGAACATCCTACATCATAATCCCAGTATGTGTATCACCCTTGAGCATCCACAGTTCTGATTACCGATTTGAGTTTTCAAAGATGCAACTTAATGGACAAATATTAAAAGATATTCCAGGTGATATATATTAAGCCCAACAATCTCTAGTGTGGCATGCTTCCAAACTTTTATATTATTATTGTTATTATTATTATTTGCAAATTTGTTAGAGCTTTGTAATGCATGTGTTTATGATGTATTACAAAAACAAATTTTTGATGCCCAAGTTGGTATTTTGTGATTAGGCTAAGAAAAAAATGAAGGATTGGCATGGTGGCTAGCTTTAACTTGATTTTAAAAAATCTTAATACCTTTTAGCTTTAAAATCACAAAATATCATTCATAATAAACTTGTTTATACAATTTTCCAGGCCATACTTGGGACTGTTGTGCTTGAATATATCCTTGACTTTGCTTTACATTAACACAGTTCATCTATATTTGCTTCATTTTCTTGGTGCCAGAGGCACATGTGAATGTTCTAACTGCATGATTTCTTTTGTGATTTCTGATGAGTTTGTTTATTCCAAATGGCAGCATTGAATTTAGGTTGTTAGCAATTGTGGGTTTTTTTTTTTTGTTATAGTCTTTGTAATTGTTCCAGAAGTTATTATTAATATTTTAATGTGAATAGTCAAAACTTAGGGCCTGGAAAGACAATGTAAATATTGGTTTGATGTTCTTTCATTTTAAAACAAAATTTTAGCTACATTTACTTTCTTTTAGGAAATCAAAGCCCTGGGTCAATATTTGAAATTGCATCTGTGTTCAAATGAATAATTCTGTTCCGTCCCTAATTAGCAAGTGTGCTATTTTTAAATGGTCATTCAGTTTCTGAATTTTATTTCTTATATTAGGGTCTTAAAGAAAAAGAGAATGATGAGCTTGATATTCAGTTGAGAGTGTTTGAAGAGAACAAAGAAGATGACCTAAATGAATTATCCCACCGTCTCAATGACATTCGAGCTGAAATGGAATATCCTTTGCCAAAGAAAAAACTACTTTTATACCTCTGTTTAAAAGCAGGAATTGAGAATAATATTTTTATATTCTTAATAGAGTTCTTGTCTATGAACAATGTTTTACTGCTTATTTGTATTAGTGCTCTACCATGATGCTATCCTTCTATTTGTGCTGAGAAATTGCTGCTTTGCCTTGATGATGTACTCAGACTATTGAAATCTGCACAGTGGCTCACTGTCTTAGGGATACACTGTGCTCAGTGGTTTTGAGTAAACAATAGCCTAAGGGTCTAAGGTAGTATATCTTATCTATAAGAATAAGGAAAAGTTCTTGATTTCTTATGTGACACTAGCTAAGAGACATTATGTTTTCATTAAATGCTACTCCACTTAATGATACAGTTCTCTGGAAATGAATGTCTTATTTCTTATCAGATATTTATGTTTCTTAATGAAAGCAAAATTGTTGGATAAGATAGTATCTGTCTCTAACTGTAAAAGTACTATAAAAGTACCTACATCAAATACAATGCATATAATCTTCCTGTGCCAAGTATCTGATGTTAAATTGTTTGAAATAAAAGAGATGATTGTCATAGTTCTGCCGCTTGTTTCCCACCCATTAAAATCCATACTTTTGGGTTCTATGAAGTAGGAAAACACTTAAGAAATCAAAGCAACCTTTGAGTTTTACTTTTCTACCTGTTATATTTTCTTACCTTATTTCTTCCAGTATTATAAACTAACTAGAACGATATTTCCCTCCTTGAAACTTCCTTAGTACTTTATTTGCCTTATTTTTTTTTCTGTATACTTCTCATCTCCTTACACAAAAAGTATTGGATGAATTTAGATACAATGAATAGACAGGTTATTATCATAGAAATAATTTCTACTTCAAAATTTGTAAAAACAGTCTGCAGCAACATCACTAATATAAAATATTTTTATTTTTATCAATGAAGATACTTTGTTTATTTGATATCATTTGATTCATTCTCTAGACATTTAAGGTCTTTATGATACTTTAACCCAGCACTCTCATGTGGAGTTTAAAATATTGCATTCTCTATTTAATTCTACTGCCCATTTAATGTTGTTTCAAGATGTTGGATTGCATCAATTTTATGTGGACTTTCAAGATTCTCAGTGCATTTAATGTTAATCTACTTTTGAAGTTTTTTTCTAGATTGCTAAGAGCATCTACTCCACTAGTTTTTATATCCTAAAAAAAAGTATCATAATGTCTATGGAATTTTCAAAAGATAAATATGAAAAAAATAATTTTAGGCTTATTTTATTTAGATATTTAAAATAAAACTAGTTTTGTGATCTTTTGACAACTGAATACTTGCCTGACATCTTTTATCTGAGAATAAAAATAGAATAGCAGGGCCTGTATCGGAACTACAGACAGATTAAGATAAAACATATTTCACCAATGGCATTGCTATTTGAATTGTCCTAGTTATTATATGAAATTGACAGTATAATGGATGACTGATTATTAAAGGTGTTGACACCCAAGCTGCCTTGAAATTTCCTTCAGACTTTTTTATCTAATTACAGGATTATTATTTTTTGCTATATATATTTAAATGCTATATCATGAAGTTGAATCCTTAGTAACAATAATGGGAAGCAAGTAGTGAATGTTTAATTTTTAAAATGAACCTGTTTTAGACATAAATGCACTATTCATCAAGAATCTTTGATGTTTTCCTTTACTCACTTTCTACTGATATGAATGAGGTCTACCATCTTCTCTATAATATGCTGAAAGACACTGCAGCTGAAAATTACTTATTATCCATTCTGCAGCACTTTCTGCTTATCAGAAATGACTATTATATAAGGTAAGGTCCATACCTGAGTTGACTGCATGTATAATTTGAATTGAAAATTAAAAGAGGGGCTAGAGAGATGGCTCAGCGGTTAAGAGCACTGACTTCTTTTCAGAGGACCAGAGTTCAATTCCCAGCACCCACATGGCAGCTCACAACTGTCTGAAGATCCAGTTCCAGGGGATCTGACACTTCATACCAATGCACATAAACTAAAGTTAAATAAACTATAAGAAATATAAAAAAAAGAAAATTAAAAGAAAGGCAACAAGGTAGTGTGGCCGAGGAAATATATGTATTATATGTACATAAAATATAAGGGTTTTACATCTTTAGGCAACATTTAAAAAATAATTCATTCATTGTAATAGGGCCAGAAAGGATAGCTGCCTGTAAGTATGGTACACACAAGCAACCAGAATATAAGTAGAAATTAACCTGTTATATATTATTGAGTCTGTAATAAATTTTTCTGCTTGATACTGATAACCCAATGAAGACATTGAAACTGCTAGGATTTTTTAAATCTTCCTATTTTGACAATTAACATTTTATTGTTTTTATAGTGTTTAGTAAATGTACAATTTTTTAAGATAGAGGATATTATTGTACATATTTTAGTTTTGTCTAATGAAACTGTTTTTAAAATAAGTGAATATAATGATAACCTATAGAGTTAAGTTTTAGAAAGATGACAAGGTGTACCTGAACCTGGAAACCTATATAACAAGGTTTCTGTGTGACTGAAATTATCAGTAGATTCATGACCATGGTCTAATATTAATGACAGTTCAAGTTCCTCTTAGTTTCCTTAAACTTTTATATGTATGCAATTATGGCATACTAGGTTCTTTGAATTCTCAAAACTTACTTGAATATTAGAAAAATAAAGGATCCAAAATCGTTAGTTGTAATAGCAACAAAAATTGACAGTTCTAAATTAGCAGATAGAGCTATTTTTCTCTTTAGGCTACTCCAGTAATTGGATCGCCATCTTGGTGCTGAGGAGACAGAAACATGTTGAAACTACTAATGTATGCTTTTTAGAAACTACTGTAAATAATAATATATATTATGGAGTACAGTGGTCATGATTATTCAGTTACCTGGAATCATGAGTTGGCAGAAGTATCTATTTTTCAATAAATCTTAACAAATGATAAACAGTTCCCACATGGCATCCTGTAAAAAACTTGCGTGCTTGTGTGGTATATCAGTAGGTTTTCTCTCTGTGTATTTGTACAGTGTTTGCATAATTCTATTCCTGTGACAACAGACAGAGGTCAGAGGTCAAATTGGTTCTCATGCTCTGTCTCTCTTGGCCAACGATGTCTCTCTCACTGAAGCTGGAGGACTGCTGTTAAGTTCCTGTGGTCCTTCAACACACCCGGCAATTCTGGGGTTACAGATGTGCATCACCATGCCTGCTTTCTCACTTAGGTTCTGTGCTTTTGAACTCAGGTCCTCATTCTTGCATAGCAGTGGTTTTATCCACTGAGCTGTTTCCACAGTCCATACCATCCTTTCATCTTAAGTGTAGTTCTGTGAGGTAGAGGTATATGACACTTGCTTTCATTCCACATGTTGACTTGTGAGCATGCCCTCACATACAAGAGTTGTGTTTTTTCTTGGTTATCTAATTGTGGTTCAGCACATTGAGGTTGAGGATTAATACTAATCTTCCCCAGATCTAATGATAAAATTCCTAGCCGTGCAATATATATTTCTTTTCATTCTTATTTCTAGGAACACCCACATGATTAAACACAGAGAAGAGTAATTAGAATCTGTTTTTCTCTTGTTTGGGGGTTTTAAAAAGTTGACAAGCTAAATTTAGTAGTGTTTATATCATAATTTTTCTGAAGTAATACTTTTCTGTACTGCTGTTGAATTTATTAACCCATGACAATTTGTCTTCCACAAATTTTAATACAAAATGTCCCTTATTTTTATTTTTCCAGTCAGTGGTCATTTTTAAGATCAGAATTACCCTGGGAGATTACATTAAAATGATGTGTTTTAAAACCTTTGACACATCACACAAATTGCAGCTGTACCCATGCATATTAGTGTATATAGTTTTATGAAATAGATGTTTTTAGAAAGATGTTGCATGCATAGGGTCTTTGCATTTATCTGTAACAGAGATGACTCAGCCCAGTTTTGTAAACTAGTGTGACTGTCCTGAGTAAATGCTCTGCACTGAATTCAAGACATTGCTTTCCACCTAATACCAAGAAACACATCTTTTATTGAAAAGGAGATCTTGTGCTCATAGATATAGGAATAAGGGGATTATTCATTTTCATTGCCTTTTGAAACAATACCTTAAATAAAGTTGATCAGTATTTTGGAACACAAAATCTCTGCAAACTAGAATATTGAGTCACTACATATTTTCAGTCGATTACATCACACTCCCTTTGGTCCACTAATATTCAGACCATCTTTAATCCTTGAGTATATTTTCTCTAAAGGAGTGTAAATATTAGTGGAATCATTTTCTTAGTGGTGCAAGAAAAAAACTGAGTTATCTTAGCATTCTCAATCCCTTTGTAAGAGTGTTAATTGATGCAAGTAGAAAGGTATTCTCAAATATTTTCTCTCCTTTTTTTTTTTCAGGCCACAGTATTATAAAATAATTGAGGAGTGTGTTTCACAAATAGTGCTGCACTGCAGTGGCATGGACCCGGACTTCAAGTACAGGCAAAGATTAGACATTGATTTGACTCACCTGATAGGTATGGATTATACTTTTAACTGTCATTCATGGTTCACACCTTCTGTATACTGAGCACTTTTAAAGGGTAGGTCTCTCAGTGAACTTCTATTAAAATCTGGTAAATCATTGCTGCTCTGGCTACTCAACTGTTATAATTATTAGTTTTGAGGATTATAAGAATTCTCCTTATAAGTTTGGATATATCTTTTTGGTAAATTTCAGCACTACCGTGTTTGTTGACAATCAGTTGTCATAATGCCCCAAATTCATGGTTTTTTTAAATAGGGGTATGTCTTGCTTTTTAGAAGCATGACTCTAGTATACTTTAATTCAGTTCATCTCCACAGAAAGATTGTGAGAATTGTGTGTGTAGTAGAGTCTCAGTATTATAGACATGTTGCTACTGGCTCTCAGATTTTAAAAAGGAAATGTCATGATAAGGAAATTACCTTATATACTTAAAGAATGCCAGATAGAATTACTTTTGTTAACAGTCTGATCAGTGACAATCAGCTTCCCTTTTGCAATATGCTATTTTTTATCACTCTGTAGTAGGGATTTCTATTTATAAGCTAATCAAAACTACCATTGCCTAGTTTGAAGCATGAAGTTGCTTATTTTTAATGAAAAAAAGTTGTTGAATACCATCTATATAATATTTTCACTCCATTACAGAGGATAGATTCACAAAGAAGTCAGAGATTGAGCATCATTTCTCATATATTATTTTCCATTTCTAAAGGTAATCCATACTGTAGGTGATTGGAAATTTATGTAAATGACAAACATCAATTACATCAAGATCACTCCCTTTTCATTGAGTAAATTTTAAAATAGCTTTTATCTGTGTGTGTGTATCTCTTTCAATGTCTCTGAGCTGAATTTTCATAGAGGATTGTGAAGGTTTGACCATGTTTATGTTCAAATTGGGACTGTGTTACTACATGCCATATTATGATCTATCATTCGTGCAGGACAATTCTGTATTCTGTCAATTATGTTTTCTGGGCCATTCCTAACATGAGGCCTGCTTTTTGGGGTTTCTGTCCTGCCCATACATGCAGGCAAAATACCCATATATCTAAAATAATTTTAAAAATCTATAAAATCTATTTTTATACATTTAAGTGGATAAATTACTTAAATTTTAATATGCAAGCTAATCAGTATATATAACTAGTAAATATATTTATTTAAAGTAAGTATATTTATTCTTAAAGATATAAATGAATAAATATATACATGTATTAATACTTGTGTACTTAAAACCATCATTGTATTCAAAATCATAAACTGTATTACTCCTGAAAGTTTCTGCTGTATTCTCCTTCTTCCATCTTACTCTACTTATATACTGGGTGGTCACTAAAAATAGACACACCCTCTAATCTGTCTTATACTGACTTTTATTTAGCTTAATTATTCTCTCCAGTTTCCTTTTCTAAAATCTTATGTAAGTAGTGTCATGTAGCACATATTCTCTCTGTCTGTCTCCTTTCATTAATCATAAAAATTTTGAGATTATCCATGTTATAATTCATATTCCTTTCTATTGTGAAGTAATATTCATATATGAATATAACACAATTTGTATTTCTTGGTGTCCAATTGAGTTCTTTCCAATATTTACCTATTGTAATAAATCTGTTTTACATCATTTATAAAATTGTGCAATTCAGGCATGTTTCATTTTCCTACGGAGAAATATTTGGGTAACACACAAAGATACAACATGGGACTGAAGAGGATTTTCTATTATATTTATTAACTAGACTTTAATTTTTTTGAATTTTCTTCCCTTTGTACAACATACATTTTGTTTAGATCAGAATTCAAGTAAAAGAGTTTACTGGAAAATCTGAATTGGTGAATGTTACTGCTACTTGCTCCCCCAGCATTTTGAGTTTTCATTGTCTTGAACATGGGTTCTTTGCCTCCACTCTCTATATAATAGTGTGCAATTTTAGAAAGAATTCTATAGTGGTAAAATTGGAATTATAATTAACAATTATCATAGCAAGGAAAATTTTATCAAAGATATTTATGAATGCTGAGATTTTTGCTTTAATACTTAAGAAAGAAAATATGGTATTAATATGTGCAGTATAGTATAGATTAGTTTCCTTTTAATGACAATTCATGTTAGAATTTCAGAATCATATACTCTCAGCCACAATTAACTGGATATTCCATCTCATATGTTTCTAATCAACTTTGCTTCATCTGAATAGATGCTTGTGTAAACAAGGCAAAAGTTGAAGAAAGTGAACAAAAAGCAATGGAATTTTCAAAGAAGGTAAGACTGACAAAATAGCAATCTTGATTTTTAAATTGATAATTTAACCATAATAGATAATTATTTAACCATGAGCACATTTGTTTCTTTATTTGACACTTCATATCTTTTTCTTTCAATTATGTACTACTAGAATCAAACGTTGTATTGTAGTGATTTATTTCCTAATAAGATATAATATTTACCATTTCCTTCTCATCCACCTAATTCATTAGGTAAAAAAAAAAAATACTAACCTTATTCTACTAAATGATAAATGAAATAAAAATACCTAGCTGAAAGGAGACATAGTTAAAATCAAACATCCAAAACAAATTTCTTCATTGCATTTCTTTACCATTCACTTATATCACACAGTTCCATAGGAAACTGGTAGAATTTTAGTTTCCTTTAAAAGCTATGCCTTTTGAACTCGTGATGAAATTTGGTGGTTAGAATGTTTTTCTAGCATGCGCAAGGTCCTGATTTTGATCCGCAACACAAAAAGCTTATTGGAATTGATGGAAGTCTACTGTTGGGATTCATTCTCCTTTCCTGTCACCTCATTTCTTTCTTTAGACTTCTTGGAATTTTGTAATTGCCATTTATTAAATGATGTTGTTACTTTGTTTAGGCTTCCTGGAACTTGATATTTTTTCTTTATTCTTTGCTTATAAGTGGCTTTGAATAAGTACGATCTTTATGATATTGTAATTTCATTCATACATAAGATGGTCTTTTTCTTATTTGATGAAAGCCTACATACAATTTTATTAATGTTTAATATAATTATTAAATTATCAAGTGTTCTTACTTTTCCCTCTCTACCCTTCTTTCTTCCCTCCCTCCTTCACCTCATGTGTTTTTTTGTAGTTTTGGAATTTAGTTATATTATAATAAATTTTTAATAGTCCCTATAAGGTATTTTCAAGTAGACAGAGATGTATAAAAGCATAGCTAAGTAGTATTTTTTGCCTGACATTTTTTTATCCAACCAGAATAACATTCTGTAATATCTAAAGGTCATGTTTAATATGGGATGAATATTTACTAACAGGGAATGTTCTGCTTCATCAGTTCCTACTCTTTAAATATAGTTCTGGATAGTAAGATATATCACTTTTATAAACAGAAATAACATTATTGGGATAATCTTAGGACATATATAATGACTAAAGTTTACATTGACAATACAAAGTAAATAGCATGTTCTGTAGTGGGACCTATACAGCATTTTCTATAAATATATGTAGCCCAGTTTATGTCTGCTTAGAGTAAGGACTGAGGTAAAAGCTAAAACATGATGCAGGAAATGTACATGTCCATTTGGAGAGTTGGTATCTTTAGTACCCCATATTTTCACTTCTCACACCCCCCTCTCTTTTTTCCTCTTCCTCCTCTTGTATTTGTGTAAGCAATTGTTTATTCATTTTGGTATGTGTCTGTGTGTTTGCATGCATGCATGAGTGCATGTGTGTGTGTGTGTGTATGTATACTGACATGTGTCTGCCCATATGGAGAAGTCAGAGAATGACCTACAAGATTCAGTTTTCTCCTTCCATCATATAGGGTTCAAGGATCAAACTCAGGTTATTATGCTTTTGTGCGAGCACCTCTGCCCTCTGAACTGTATTTCCTTTCTTTGTTTTCCTCTCTTGAGGTGTTTAAAGAGGGTTTTTGTTAACCAGCTGATAGACAATAGAATTTCAGTGTATATCATTGTAATGTCAGATTTTGTGAAGCTCTGCATTCTGAATTCCAAGCAATGAAGATTATAACAGAAATAATCCCCCAGTCCATTTTATGTTAATGTACATACTTATGATCATTGTAAAAATGTAATCATTTGGAAGATTAAATATGATGAAGAGTTTGTAAATGATTTCCATATTTTATATTTTACTTTCTAATTAGGCTTAAAGAAATGGGACAAATAATCAATAAACAATATTAATTCTTCAATTGAATTTTCTTTAACAATAAACTTTCTATACATATGAACAGAGACTTCACAGTCCACTCATTTTTTTTCCATTACTTTTTTTTACAAAGAGAATTTTCCCTGTGTGACTGTTTAGTTTTCAGGAGAATAATCAAGAACTTTATCTCTCTGAGTGATCTGTGAATTCAGCCAAGAAAAAAAAAACATGCTTCATATTTACTACATAATGTTGTTTAAATCTTTCTCAAATATGTATTAGTAACTGCACATTTTTGATGATGGTCATTGTAGTTCGATGAAGAATTCACAGCTCGTCAGGAAGCTCAAGCGGAGCTTCAGAAAAGAGATGAAAAAATCAAAGAACTGGAAACAGAAATCCAGCAGCTTAGAACCCAGGTAATGAAACAAAATGGAGACTTTAGTCACAATGAATTTGGGGGTAGAAAGTTATCTCGTTAGTCAGAAGGAAAAATGTGATGGGAAACAGACATTTTGGTTGTTGTTAAAAGTTTCGCATTTTAGTTGAAATGAGTATAGATTTGATTTTTCCAGGACAGTAAATCATTTTAATGTTTGGAAATAAATAAGGCTTCATTTGCTCAAACTGCCCTGAATATTTTTTAACAGAATACATTACCCAAGCCAAACTGTTTATGACATGAAATTTTCATGATGATTTGCAAAATTGTGTGCATAGTATTTTCTTTCAAAAAGAATATAGAAATGCTCATGAATTTTAATTATCCAGAAAGACTTCTTGAAATCTTTAAATCTAGACTACCTTCAATTCAAAACCTATACACTTTATTTTTCTTGACATTCCCTTGCACAAACGGTTCTTAATAATATGTCTAAACTTTAAAGTTAACTATATTCTTAGCACATTTTTGGCTTAAATGAATAATATGAAATTGAAGAAGATGCCTTTAAATAGATAATGTGCAGTAGGTGATCGACTGATATGTCTATCCCCAACAGTATAGTGAGAAATTACTTTCAAAGTCACTGGTAAGCTGGAAAGGTTTCCACCCATAGCCCAAATCTTTGTTTCTTCTTTCAGTGCTGTCCTACTTCCCTTTCCATCTGTCTGAGAACTTGATTTCTCTGATTTTCTCATTCCCCAATTGTGAGATATCTCTGTGTTCTCTCTGCCCTTGGCATTTTTCTCTGCTTTGTTTTTCCTAGCATAAATGTCCCACTCAGTTTCATATGTTCATATATCACCTTTTAGTAGGTGTCAAAGCTTTTGAGTCTATCTTCCATTTCCAGCTGTCCCCGTAGGCATGTCTTTTGTATTGAAATCAAACTCAATATTTTTGATTTTTCTCTTTCTTTAAACCAGCTTACTTTCCATTTTGACCCGTTTTAAAATTTATCACTTTCTTTAATACTGAAGTTTGATTTATTTCTTGCCCTGTTTCTGATAAAGATAGTTCTTCTTTTATTTAAATTATTCCAGTGATTTTTTTTCTCCTCTTCATTAAAACCCCAGTCCCTTCACGTCTTGCTGAATTGCTATAGTTGTCTCCTTATTTTCCTTCCTGCCTATAGTCTTTTCCTCCTCAAGTTCACCCTTTTATTTCAATTAATCCTCACAAAACATTGTCCTAATTATTATAACTGAAGGATTTATTGTGTACAGTGGCCGCCTGTTGTATCTGGGATTAAACAAAATCTCCTTACCAAGAATATTAAAAGCCTTCTGGCCTAGGCTGCCTCATACTTACTCCCTTTGCAGCTTAGACTCTGACTGCTCTCCTATCTAAAACAACCTTTATTGCTGTGAAATTTTCCTTCCTTTCATCAGGTCTCTAATGTACTGACTCCATACTTTTCATTCTGCCAACTTTCCCACACATTACTTAGAGATATTTTAATGATTTTTCACAAAGAAAATATTCCATACTTCACTAAATTTAATAAATATGAAATTTTCAGAGATTTGCAAGACATGTTAGCATATTAAATACATTGAAGAAGCCTCTCTAATCTTGTGCCTGTCCCTGACTCATTTGACCACAGTAGCTTCTGTTGGTTTCATTTTTGCTTTTGAGACAGGGTCTCATTTTGTATCCCTGGTGACGGTGGTGCTCTTTGTGCAGTCCAGACTGGTGTTGAACTCACAGAAAGCCATCTGCGTCTGCCTCCCAAGTGCTGGCGTTAAAGGTATCTACCACCATTCCTGACTGACTACAGTCCGTTCTGTGATTGTTGTCTGCCTGTTACAAAAGCTATCTCTTGCTAGCATTCATCTACTCATAGATGATGGTGAATTCCCCTGCCCCCTTCCTTTCCTTCTTGTGCTATATATTGTTTTTCTTTTGAGGCTCACTCTGACTACCTGGCCCAGGATAGTCTGAAACTTTATATATAATCCAGATTGTGCCAACATGCCCTGGTCAACTGTCTCAGCTACATTACTACATTATATCTCAGTTTGATTATTAACTTCTAATTATTCAATGAGGGAAAAGTAGCTAATATGTTTTGATACTGAAAGGCTACAAACTTGGAGAATATATATTTACTTGAATTAAAACTCTATACATTTGTTCTCTTTTTCAGGTACATTCACATGGTAGGCAACACTCCCCCTAAACTATACCTCCACCCTTAATTAGTTTAAGGAATTTGTGGTTATGGTATTCAAATAGATTATATATAATAGAGGAAAACATTCCACTGGTGTTTAAAATGTTCATTGAACAATTGTTTTTCTAATTTGCATTAATTTTAATTTTTATAATTAATTTCCATTAATTTTAAAAATTTGCTGTCTTCCAGTGAAAAGACGAAACACAGAAATTTACTTTTAAAATATTTAAAAACATAAATTATCCAAAATTTATTTGGAATAAATAACAAATTTTCTGAAATTGAATTTTTCTAATAATTTAATTAGTCTTACAAGAGTAAAAAAATCAGGCTTTTACAGGTTTGTATATTTCCTCATGACTTCAGTAAAGAATTTCATTCCAGGCGAGGCAGCCATTTTAAGTATATGAAGATCTTTTGATATATCTATATATGAGTATATACAAACATGAATACCTATACATATAAATAAAATTTGATCAAAAGTAGTGAATGCTATATAGAACATATTTCCACAATTATATCTAACTATAAACTAAACCTTTAAAAATATTTTATAAATAATAATGTTACTTAAATTTTTTTATCCAAATTGCATTTAATTTTTTTTTTCCTGAAAGACACTTCAAAGTTTAATTGGGACAATGAAATATTTCAAGAAGAAATTTTATATTAACCAAGATAAAAGTTCTTCCGGATTAAAAAAAACATTATGCTATGAAACTTCAATTAGTGAATTTTAATATTTTGATTACAAAAAGGTCTGTTAAGTGCTACTAGTTTCTTTGAAATATTTTCATCTTCAATTGTGAAAGGGAACCATTGTGATTAGTAAGTAATGTTTTAAAGTTTATTTGATCCTTTGAATATAATATGGAATTCAGTGTTATCTATCTTTTATTAACTGCCAGTCGTGAAGAAACTTGAAGTTACTTTCTGACAGTTAATTGTCTGGAGTATGCATTGTATATCAGAAGTCTTTATTTATAGGTTCTGATAAAGTATATAATCAGGAAAATTTAGAAAGGTATAAATAGTCTTAAGCCCTGAACACCCAACAGATGTGTGTAATTTGTGTTATATGTTCTTATAAGCATTTCAACTTATTTCTGTTTCAGGGAGCTCCATCTGAGATCCCAGGCCCACCTCCACCACCACCACTGCCAGGTGCTGGACCGTGCCCACCACCTCCTCCTCCACCACCACCTCCACTTCCTGGAGTAGCTCCTCCTCCTCCACCACCTTTACCTGGTATGCCTGGTATTCCACCACCACCACCACCACCGCCCCCTTTGCTTGGAGGACCTCCTCCACCACCACCCCCTGGAGGAATTCTTCCTCCCCTACCAGGAGCAATTGAGCTACCATATGGAATGAAGCAGAAAAAAGTATATAAACCAGAAGTATCCATGAAAAGAATCAACTGGTCCAAGGTAAGACTTGAGGGATCCTTGTACTTTTTCCATGACTGGCAATGTGTGAGAAATGCATTACTGTGAGTCACCATCAAATGCTGTTTAAGATTGTGATTATTGGCATTATTGCTTTCCTCTGTGGCCTTAACAAATTACATTCATCTTTCAATGTATGACCTAGATAACTGGGAGCTTACCAACAGCTTTGAAATTTTGGTACAGAAAAAGGAAAACCAAATTGAAAAACCTATAAAATGTATAATGAAATGAAACTAATTTCATACCTTTTATCATTGTAAATATTAAGTATTGTCGCATTCTTAATATCATTTCCTGTTAAGATTCTGTTGTATTTGATATTTTTGGCCTTAGAGAATAATAAGTATTTTCACTCTAAACTTTTATAAAAGTGTCATAAAACTGCAGGGATGAAAGGCTCAAACAAACAGATGGACAAAAGGGTTTAGGGAAGTGGGAGTGGGAGTAATATATACAATGTACATGTATTAATATTTCATAATAAAATCAAATATTAGTATATCAAATATTTCAAAAACTAAGAACAAGGGTAATGTATGCAATTATTTTGAGGGTCTTTTCAGTCGACACTTTCAAATGTATTTTATTATATTGTTTTTTTTATTTACATTGCTTTTGTGTAGCTTTACTGTACAGTGGCAGAATTGTGTTTCTCTGAATATTTATGAGTGTAATTTTGTATACTTGAAATAAATTTAGTGGATTATAAACAAAGGAAAGTCAGTTTTCGAAAAATTAAATAGTAACTACATGAAAACATGTCCTTGTTATTTTGTCTTAGATTGAGCCTAAAGAATTATCTGAAAACTGTTTCTGGCTAAAAGTAAAAGAAGAAAAGTTCGAGAATCCAGACCTATTTGCAAAATTGGCCTTGACATTTGCTTCCCAGATAAAAGGTACCTTTTATTTTTACATATTATTAATTCCTGTTCCTCATGTATTGGAATTCATTTCTCTGCTAAAATGTTCCAAGGATGTGTGAATGTTTTGTTTTCTTACACTAAGTAGGGTCAAACATAAATATATTCATGTACTAGGTACATTTTACTCTGTAGCCACAGGAAAATGTTCTCATTTGAATTTTGTTTTGCATGAATACTATTATTTAACTTAAAGTATAGACTTTATTTTTTAATAAGTTTGCTATACCTCATAAAACTGATTTACCATGTATCACAAAATTACATCATGGAATACTAATGCCTCTGAACTATGTGGATGATATTGGAGTAATTCTATATATATCATTTATCTACATCACTTCCTAGGAATCTTCATAGTTTTTCTTATGAGCATATGCTCTGAATTAATATCCAAATTGGATCCCCAGCAAATATGATTGCGATTATGGATTTGATAAATGTATATCTTTTTATGATTATACCCTTCGCATTTTAAGTGCAATTCAGTAATATGTAAGTCTCACAATTAGTCATTGTGGTCAATGGAGATTTCATATTCTATCTGAACATATTGATTTTAGTAGCTCAGTTAAATATAGACATTGTACTAGTAAATCAGTTTTTACAACTAATAAATGAAAATATTTTATCCTTCAAGATGAGCGCTTTGTTTTTCAAGATGAGTGTTTGTCATCTGATTTTTTACTTTGTCAATTTGGAGTAGAATGGTGGAGAGAGTTATAGAGAGATAGAGAGAAGAGTAAGAAAAGTGAGAGAGAGAAAAGAGATAGGAAGGGAGAGAGGAAAGGATGGGGGGAGACTGATCTGTGGTGATTAGAGCATTCTGAATATCTTTGACATTGAAAAAAGTGTTAGTAGTTTTACTTTTTTCTTATTTGCTAGAGTTGTCTTCACATTTAAAATTTCTCCAATGAGTTGGCCTATTACTATTTATCATAATTCTCTTTAGTACTAAATATTCATGTTTTTAAGAAAGTACCCAAGTAAGTACTTAGTTTGTTTTGAGAAAACAACAAAAAAAAATGATGGCAGGAAGCAGAAATATAGATTACACTTCCATTCTAGACTCAGACCACTGGAGAAGAGAATATTATTACTGATTTTTTACATTATGATCTAGACTAGGTATATGTTGAGAAACATTTTAAAAACATTTTCCATTGCTATTCCTTCCTATCTTCAGTATTGTACATTGATATTATTCTGTATTTGTCAACTGTGTTCTTTTTATATATTGTATATAATTATGTGTTGTGGGTCTGTGTTAGTACATTTAATTATTCCCCTAGCATCAGACACTTTGTTTTCCTGCAACAAAAATGAAGTAGCAAATGTGTTTCTGTGTGTGTTTTTGTGTGGGATGGGCTGTAGTGCAAATTAGAGAAATGTATTATACAATTAATAATTTGAAATATATCACAAATCTGCCTTCAAGTATTTATCAGTTTAAAGTGTTGTCAAGAATGCATATAAATTCATGTTGCATCCCTAATCAAAGTCAACAGTGTTGTAGAATCTGGAATTTTGACCACCAATAATATACAATATTATATAAGAAACCCCGCATCTTATGCCATGAGATTGGTTGTTGTGAAAACACAGGCAGATTAACAAGAGTGTAGAGGGAAGAGAAAGGGGAAGAAGACAGGTATGATCAGGGAAATGACCAATGTGCATTATATAATTGTATGAAAAATCTTACAAAACTCAGCAATATACAGAATGAATATTTCCCAATTAAAATAGAGATGGAGTAATAAGTATTGGATGGAACTATCTTCAGGCTATGCATACATGGAACATAAGCAAATTTCTTGTTTAGACTCATTCTGTTCTCAAGATGTCTTATTTCATACAAGTAAATATTCTACAATCTGAAAACAAAATCCAATAGCTGAAACACTTCCGATATTAAGTATTTTGGATAATTGGATACTCAATCTGTGTCTTTTTCTCTGAAACTTTTGCCCATATTTCAGGTAAAAATGTTAAATGTTTAGGAATAATTTTTTTTGCTTTTGTTCAGGTGATGAAAAAGAAAGTTCTCTCTAGTCTTAGTTTACTCTGTAGCCCAAGATGGTCTTAGATAATGGTATTCATTTTTCAGCCTCCAGAGTGGTAGTATTTCAGGCATGAGATACCATAGTTGGTTACTTTTCTGTTTTGCATGCTGTCGAGCAGCTTTTTTTTTTTTCTGTTAACAGGCAGTTTTTAACTTTTTTTCTGTGATTTTTTTCCTCGCTCTGATTTTCTCACTCTGTTAAACATTTGCTGTTTTTCTTGGTGATATGTTTGTGTTGAATCCTATACCAAACAGATTTTATAAATTGCAGTTACCCTACTCCATACAAATGATTAAGTAAGCCTGAATTCTTAATTTTTTAAATGAAGAAAGTAAAATTGGAGACAGAATGATAAATCGTAAGGGATATTGGGGTGTATGTTCAGCATTGCATGTGTGAATTGGTTAAAGTGAACCCATTACTATAGTGAACATTGCAAAAGTGCAACCTACTTGAAAAAAGGTATTGAAATCGAGTCGCATCTACTTTCATCAGTTGTAATACATACCAATTCCACTGACTGAATTACCTCATCTGTAGTGTGAATAGACTAATGTTTAACTAGGTAGGAAAATGAGATCAGGTTATATACATTTAAGTAGCTGACATACTCACTGTTTGGTATCTAATCTAACACAATAAATGTTCATTTGTTTTTCTCTTTTGATCATCTGATGTTGAGTAAGTTTGTGTTGTGTTTTAGTTACTGACAATTACTGCACAAGTTTGATTGGAAAGAGAATTTCCTTTTCTTCCTTGTGGTGTTCACTAGAGCTAATCAGTTACAAAAGAAGGAATTCCTAATGCTCCTGCCAAAACCTAATCAAACCATAGTGAAACCAAACCAAATTATTCAAATCATGTACTCACTGCTCTGAATGCTGCCTCTCCATTCCCCTCAAGTTTAATTCTTCAAATTTCTGTGTGGCATTACTCCTATTTTGCTAATTTTGAATGTTTAAGTACATAGAAGGAAAATGGAACCCTTTAGTGTCCCTGATTTATTTCTGAAGGGACATTTTAGGATCAGTGACATATCAAAGAACATACTGTGTGTGTATGCAATAGACCAAACAAGTTTTAGTGACACAACACATGCTTTAATTAACACTCTTAAGAACACTCTCAGCAACTGAAGTTCTTTGACACAGTGCCTAGATTCATAATTTGGTCAATAGATGGCAGGCTTAGTAAGAAATCAGCAGGAGGTTCTGACTCCAGCAAACTTAAGCTGTCCTGCCCTGGCTCTTATAGCTTTAGGGCACCACTTTCTTCTCCATTCTGCTGCTCATTGCAGCTCAATCAGCACCATTCTGGAATGAGCCACCAAGTTCTTGTTTCTAAGACCTAATTCCAAGGCTGTTAGACTCAGTGTTCCAAAACCTTATGAGAACTACCCCCTACTGCAAGGCTGTGGGAGAGCTCATGTCTCCATTCTCACTAAATGCACTATAAAGCATTACTAGTCTATGTTGTCAAGCGAATGTTTAAAATTTTAAAGTAGCTTAGACTTGCTAAATAGAAAGGAGCTTTCAAATGTACCAGTTTTAATACCTATAATATTTAGATTTGTAAATATTTAATGTGTGAAAAGTTCCATGAAATTATATGTTCTGTATGAATTACTTATTCTTAGAGTTTTAGAGAAAATTATTTTAACATTTTACTCCAAAGCAATTTACTTCTGTTTTAGGGGTGGGTTTATCTCTCATTTCATTTGACTAGTTTGTAAAACACCTAGTATATACATGGGGAAGAACTGGTTAATGTCTTCTTCCTGCACCAGGGAACTCATAATCTATTGACTAAGGTTGGAATCTTTCCATATTTAGTCAAATTACAGTAAATGTTGGAATAGACTTTTTTTATTTCAAAAACTGGGAAGCATAGAATATAGCTAATTTATAACTGGAAATCATAAAGAACCCAGAGGTGGTGGTATGAGCATTTGAGTAGTTTCAATAGGGAAAGATGCAAAGAGTCTTTTCGGGTAGGGAACAGTATTAGCAAAGTATGAAAAATTTATACGAGTGAAATTTAACCTAATTTAATTGAGCAAAGAACTGCCCATGAATTTTGTAGTGCCCAGGGTCAGAAGGGATTCATATGAACAGCAACCTTTTTTATGCTAAGTATGGAAACAGAAACAGAAATCAGCAGGCTTGTTGTAGTTAGGCCTTTGCTTCATTTGAGCATTCTCTGATTAAAACTTGAGTCTCTGTGACTGGTGGAAATTCAGCTGGTTATTACAAAAACTACATATACTAAATTAGGTTGAACTGGAAGTTTCGAGCAAGCTCCAAGCCTATGGTCTCCTATTAACTTAACAGTGGGGAGAAGAGAAGCACATACTGTGCTGAAAGCACATGCAGCAGCTGCTGGCGTTGGAGTGAGGAGACTTGGTGAGAAGTGCAGAGTGAAGAACATTGTGTTGCTCTTTTCATATGAGTGTGAGCATAGCCACTGGCTGTAAGACACGTCTCTAGGTCTGAGCATTTGACCTCCTCGAGAGAATCTGATAAAATACAGAAAGTACAAAATTAGTTTATAAAGACTTTTTGTCAGAATTGGATAGAAATTCTTAAGCTGTCTCCATTTTGCAATGTTAATAACTAATAGAAAAGTTAAAATAAAAACTAGGAAATGTTTATAACATTCCTTTTCCTAGAGGATGAGTCTTCTGGTGTCAGAGCCATTTTCATTCTTTGCATGTATTTTCAGTGGGAATCCTAATTCCTAACCCCTCTTCCCTATATTAGATACCAAACCATGAAGATTATCATTGTTTTTTGAGTGCATAGGTGATTTATAATTTTTTATGGTGGATATTACTAATTGTGAATAAATATTCCTGGCCTTGGCAAGATACAATGATACCCTCAAAGAGTATGAATCTAGGTTTCAAATTCCATGTTTTCCTTATTATGAGATTGATGTTCTTATAAGTCATCATAACACCGTGATGCAAAATGTAGTTCAACATGTCTATTTTAGTGAAATATAAACATATACATGTCCATATGTGTTTATATGAACAGAGAAGAACAGCTGCAGAAGACCTTGTAGTCTTTTTTAATATACATTATATCTGTAACTATTGCAAATGTTTTAGTCATTAAGATGATATTTTGAGACATAACCATGCAGGCTATAATGATAGTATTATTTTGCCTTTAAAATCACAGTAATTATACATAATAATATTATGTAAGAATTAAAGTAATGATAGTTAATATTAACTAAAATTGAAATAATAATAAAATGTGTATCTTATAACTGCTAATTCTAATTAGAATTTCTAGGGTTCTCTAGAGGCTTTAGGAAGAACAGAGATAGTGCATGTTTGGAACTTGTAAGCAATTTCTTTGGTTTTAATGTTGCTTGAGGTAATATAAGAAATAAACATAAGAGGTTAATAAAATTTAGCTTCTTCAATAATATATTTCTACAGTGTAGTTTAGGTTTAATAGTAACTGAAAATGAGGTGTTATAAATATTTCAAGTGCAGATAAATTTCACTTTGCAGTACTTAAAATACCAGACATAGTTTTGAGATTTCGGTAGAACACAGTTTGATGAATATAAAATCAGTTTTCTTCTAGAAGATATTTTAAAGTGTGTGTTTCTCAGATTTAACATCAGCTGTCTGACTCTGAAAATATCCAATGTTGCTTGATTGCTTAGCACAGTATTCTATATTAGGTGAAGAAATGAAAATACAAAAAAATGTTAAAATCCAATTTATATCCATTTTTATAATTCAGAAGCTTTTGCAGTTGTCTTAACAATAATGTCAGACTCAGTTTGTGCATGCTTTGTACAATAGTGTTAATGTGCCCAGAGGGAAATAGTGTCTCAAAAATGATTTGTCGTCTCAGTGACATATGTTTCTCCTAGTTTCAGAGATGGGAAATCTACATCCGGTCCTGGATGTTGTAGAGGATGCCTTCACATGTGTCCTTCTATTGTGGAAATACCTAGGCTTATTTCTGGGGTATCCTACCAGAAGCTGTATTCCTAATATCATCTCCTGAGGCTTAGGTTTTACATATGAATTTTAGGAGAACATTTGCAATATTAACATTCAGTCTCTTTTAATAGCTATGTTTAATTCCGTTATTTTATTATATATTCTTTCTTTAGTTTTCTGTAAATTGATTTTCATTGTCACCTTACCACATATTAACATGTTATTAACATATTAATAATTTCAATTTAGGATGACATGCTAACTTATTTTTATACTGGCATTTTCTATCATCAGATTATCATTTCATTAAATAAAAGAGGTAATTAGAAATTTTAGAGAAAGAGATACATAAATAAGCAACCTTAGAGAGATGTTGAGATACACAATGTTCTACTTTCTAAGCAAGGAGGTTTGAAAATGGCTGTCTTTAGAGGTTAAAAGAGCCATTGTCATACATTTCTAATTAGTAGCATCACTATAGTGGCTACCAGTTATATCAGCAATCATTATAGGAATAGCATGACAATGTAATCTGAAATATCTTAAAAACTACAATTTGTTGAACCCATATTTTATTTAGTCTTCATATCAACTTTAGGTAATTTATGATTTTTTATAGGAGTATGTCTCAATTTCATAGGTAGTAAGTGGCAAAAATGTGATTTTGAGCCAAGGTTTGTTTTTAATGACTTTCCTATATTGTAGCAATGGGTTTTAATGACTTTTATGCCCTTAGTAATTTGTGCATTTTGTTGCATGGTTTAGCAGAGCTCTTTTTTCACACAGTTAATGATGTAGTACTGCATATATTGTATTATCTTGTGAAATGTGTCATTCCTATTACCCAAGCACTAAAGGCAGTTCTCCAGAGCGGGAACCGGAGGATGCAAGGTGTAAATTATTCTCTGAAGAAAATAAAGTTATTTCTTTTCTATGATGAAGGTTTCTTTTTTTTTCCCTTTTGTCATTATCTCTGTACAATGTGTCACTGAGAAGACAATGTGATGATTTGGGGTCTGCTACTTATTTATTTATTTGTAGTTGAAGAAAGTAAAGTTTTGTGGCATTTTTGTCTCGTAATGGTTTATTAATATACAGTGGATACATGTATAAAATAATGAAATAAATTTTTCATGAGGAACTTTTGTGGCTCGATTCATAACATCATAGATGCTTTGCACTAATATATTTGCGTTTTGAGATATGACCTGGAGAGGCTATCTGTCTTTGGTTTTTACTTCTAAACATTTTGTGGACTAAGCACAATATCAGGATGTTATTTGTTTATTTGTTTTTTGTTGTTTTTACAAGACAGGGTTTCACTGTGTAACAGCTCTGGCTTTTGTGGAATTTACTCTGTAGAACAGGCTGGCTCCGAAACCACAGAGATCTGCTTCACCTCTGCCTCCCAAGTACTAGGATCAAAGGCCTATGACACCACTCCCAGGCTAACGTGTTGTTTTGATAACATCTGAAAATAAAAAACAATTCTGTCATTTTGAAACATGATTCTTGCTAAATTTGTTTTATCAAATATAAATTATGTTGCAAATTAAGTTTTAACAGCTATATGCAAAGCTTCAAAATATTATGGTTTGTTTCAACTATATATTATGTCAATATCAGACTTATCTTTTTTTCATTTTTTTGTATTAATTTTTTTATATAAAAATTTCTGCCTCCCCTTTCCCTCCCCCTCCCCCCCACTCCCCAAGCCCCACTCCCCTCCCCCTCCCTCTCTAGTCCAAAGAGCAGTCAGGGTTCCCTGCCCTGTGGGCAGTCCAAGGTCCCCCCCCCCCCATCCAGGTCTAGGAAGGTGAGCATCCAAACCGGCTAGGCTCCCACAAAGCCAGTACATGCAGTAGGGTCAAAACTCAGTGCCATTGTCCTTGGCTTTTCAGCAGTCCTCATTGTCCACCATATTCAGTGAGTCCGGTTTTATCCCATGCATTTTCAGTCCCAGTCCAGCTGGCCTTGGTGATCTCCTATTAGATCAGCCCCACCATCTCAGTGGGTGGGTGCCTCCCTTGTGGTCTTGACTTCCTTGCTCATGTTCTCCCTCCTTCTGTTCCTCACTTGGACCTTGGGAGCTCAGTCTAGTGCTCCAATGTGGGTCTCTGTCTCTGTCTCCATCCATCGCCAGATGAAGGTTCTATGGTGATATGCAAGATATTCATCAGTATGGCTATAGGATAGGGCCATTTCAGGTTCCCTATCCTCAGCTGCCCAAGGAACTAACTGGGGACATCGCCCTGGGCACCTGGCAGCCCCTCTAGGTTCAAGTCTCTTGCCAACCCTAAAATGGCTCCCTTAATTAAGATATATACTTCCCTGCTCCCATATCTACACAATTCTTTTGACTTTCTACCTTTTCCTTCAATATTTATTTTTATTTTATGTGAATTTGCCTGAATGCATGTCTATGTAATCTTTGTATGCAGAGGCCAAAGGATGGTGTCATTTCCAGAGAGTTGTCCTCCAACGTGTGGGTTCTGGGAACTAAATCCATGACCTCATGCTTTTACTCACATATTCATCTCTCCAGCTTCAGCTTAGTTCTCTCTATGTAGTTCAGGCTAGCAAAAAATAACAGTCCTCTGCTGTGACTTCTTTTTATAGTGCTGATATTAGAGAAATTTACCAGCACCGTGGAGCTAATAACATCTTAAAATAGTATGGTTAATCCCATATTAATATAGAAATCTTTGGTAGTTTGTTGTTCGAATTCAAAGAAATTTCAATTTCTTGTTTTTACTACTTAAAGAACTATAAAATATAATTACAACTCTAATAATATATCACAAGAGTTTTGTGGGAATGAGATAAATTTTATCATAGGTTCACAAAAAGATTGACAGTTTCTAACTTATATGTATTTTAATATTTATGCATACTTAGTATGTGTTGGATTCTATGTGAAGGTGTACATGAATTATTTTACTGTTTCAGACTATAGATGGTATTAATAAAGACCTTTATTCCTTTTTTACCGAACACAGAAATCAATCTCTGGCAGCCTGACCACTTAACTTGCGTGCTTCATGAGTTTATTGTTCCTGCTACACAAACAAAGCTACCGAAATCTGGTGTATTAGTATAGCCTGAGTTCATAGACTCATATTTTACACACTGCTTTTTTTCTCTGTAGTATAATTATACCTATTAAAGCTCTATTATCAGAAACCTCAACTGGAGATCCCACTATGGCCATATCTTTTCCACATGACATAATTTGGATATTATGTTTAATGTTTTTGTCTTTTGAAGTATCTTCTTCTTGACTAGGATATATATCTTATGAAAGAAATTATATATATATATATATATCTTTTCTTTTTTTCAATAACTTTTTAAAGTTATTATAACCACATTTCCCCCATTCCCTTTTCCTAACTCCAATCCTTCCCATGTAGCTACTGTACTATTTCTGAAATTCATGGCCTCTTTTACTTTCCTTTAATCGTTGTTGGATGTGTGTGTGTGTATTTGGCTGCATCCTAAATACATAAATAAAACCTGCTCAATATGAATAATGTTGCACATATGTATGTGTGTTCAGGGCGGACCATTTGTTATTGCATAACCTACTGTGAGGCTCTTCCGTGGCAGAGATCATCATTTTCCCAAGTTGTCTGGAGTTCTTTTTCTAGAGTTGAGGCTCCATGAGCTTAAACCCAGTAAATATACTCATAAAGAGATGTTGTGGGCTGAACCAATTCATATACTAAATATTTTATAGTGTGTTGAAACATTCTTTTTGTGTCACAAAAAGAATGTTGAAGTATTTAAGTTACTGTCTACCCTTGGTTAAATTCTCCATGCAAGTGTGATCTGCTTTTGTCTTATCATGGAAAATGTTAATACTATTATGATTTCTCTCTGCATACCAACATCATTTTCTCATTCTCTTTGCCATCCATTGACACGAGTTTAAGGTTGGTAATTTTTAATTTAAATTACTTGTATAGGAGCCAAAGCAAAATATCTGATGCATTCAAATGACAAATGTAACTGTTGTGAATTATCATTATCTCCTCTACTAGAATGACTTACTGAGATTTGTCTGTGTCTGGCTTCATATGATAACAATAGACTGATAAGGTTTTTCTTACAATGAGTGAGAAACGTGTTGCTTCTTAGCATGTGCTTGCTTTTAATAGGAGACAACAAAAGTAAGTCCTCTATAACATGTGATACCATTAGGATATTTCTAATTTTCTTCTAAAAGAAAAGCTGGTGCGATTAGGTAGCTTTCGTTGCATTAAGAACAACAATGAAGATGCTATCAGCGCTCTCCTCAGTCTTCTTTTTGCTCCTGCAGTGTCAGATGACAGGCCTGCTAATTATTGGCATTTTCATTCTGTTGCACATGCTCTTTTTTCTTCAATGCTGACAATTTAAGTGTTTTAATATTTGATTATATTATCAAATGTTAATATATCTACGTGATAAATGAGAATATGGTTCTAAACCCTTTGTGTTACAGCTTTTAGACATTCGTTTTACTTATAACTGATCTTGACAGTTTCTTAATCCATTTCAGGACATTGCTTAAAACAAACAATTATAAAATTATTGAACTATCTTAGATTAGATGCAGGGTTTTCAGGTACATGGTAGCTATATTGTAGTATTTCAGACAAGGTAACTTTTAACTCTGGGATTCCTCGGGATTTATATTTTTTTTACTTTCTCTTAAGAAGATTTCTAGCCATATTATTTTTCATGTTTGCTTATAAATATAACCCATGAAAACTGTGGGATTTTAGTAGTATTTTCAGCTACAAAGTCATACGAGCTCTTATTAGATAACAGAACTAGCCCTGTAATTGATATCCCATGTAATCGGTTTTGATTCTATTAATAATAATTTTTGAAGCTGATCAGTTCATCTGTCTGTGGTTAATGCTTCCATGTCCTGTAAAATTGAAGATGAGAACTGGCTGGAGCAGACTCTGTGTCCATATTTCAGGACAAAGCTTTGAATTTATGATCTTGGCAATATTAAACAATAGGCCACAAGTAAATGGAAAAGATAACTAAAGCTGTTACTTTGAGTGGTCAATTCTATACTGGATATCAACTTGATAATGTTGGTTTTCTATAAGAGCATTGTCTGAAATCAGTTTATTTCTGTAATGCTCTTAGGTTCAGTGATTTCATTTTTTTTTAAACAGTCTCACGAATCCCATGCTAGCCTGGAACTTAATATTTAGCCAAGGATGACTTTGAATTTTTGATTCTTCTCTTTCCAGATTACTGGAATAGGCCGAGTACAGAGATTATAGGTATGCTCAACCACACCTAGATTATGAAAAGTCAGAGTTTGAGGCCAAGGCTTCCTATTCCTGAAGCAGGCACTCTGTCACGTGCCCAACCTCATAATATGTATTTTAAATTGATTTTTAATATGACGTTTTCACAAAGTATAACAGCATATATGTGTGCTATATGTCTGTATATACATATATGTATTTATTATCAATAGTATTAAAATACTATTATCAGTTTCCATGGTGAGTATATTATAAACTTATGTTTATATATTACATCCTGTTTATTTTAGTATAAGTATTCATAAATTAGTTTAATAATTATCTGGGCTTTTCTTAATAAGCAGTAATCTAAGGTTTTTCATGATCT
Organism: Chionomys nivalis; assembly: GCF_950005125.1. Lineage (NCBI taxonomy): Eukaryota > Metazoa > Chordata > Mammalia > Rodentia > Cricetidae > Chionomys > Chionomys nivalis. The sequence continues at coordinate 104,687,952 of NC_080112.1, read as the reverse complement.
GTATGATTTCATAACTTGCTATAAATGGGTTCCCTTTTTATTTAGTATTATTATGATGTAGGTAGATGCTCTCTTTTAATAAAGTGAACTAAGTTTATTTCACTTTGGATCCGAAGGGAAAGTCTATTGTCTAATTCTACTTATATTTTGTTATATCTAGCATATGCCTTTTTTATAATCTCCTAGACTGTGGCAAAAAGCATTTTTTTCTAAAATAATTTTAAATTTGCCAGCAGGAGGAGAAAAGAGAAAATTGTTTCATAGGTTGATTTTCAGCCAATAATTTTCTTCTATATCACGTATTATATGAAATTTGATGTTTGCTACTGAATTACTTCTTGGCAAAATGAATTACCATGGATTTGTTCTATTTTGGGTCTTATTTAAATGCATTATTTAAATATTTTTTAAATTAATATTTTTTAGATTGTCTTAATTTCACCTCATCATTATTTGTAACTTGATTCAAAAGTTATATATTTTGTTCAGTTACAGCACCTCCAGATTGATATCGCTAAAATTATAATAAATATATTTAAATTATTTCACGATATTCTAATACATTCACTCTAGTCTCTAAACAGTATGTTGCGTGTCAATAGAGTAATTCATATTCTATATACACTATGCATTTGCTATCAAGAAATATGAAATAAAAATGCATCTGTTATCTGAGGATAGAATTATAGCATAATCAGGGTTTGTTTGATTCATAGGATATTTTTATATCATATTGTTCTGAATTTGTTGCATGTATTCACTCAAATAAACCTCATATGAAGATATATTTAATATAATTTTATTATCTCCATAATATCACAGATAGAAACCAGTAGAAAGCAACCCAACTGAATTTGAACTTGGTGACTTTAATTGGCAGACTGCCAGCCTGCAGTGTATTCACATTGTGTCCTGAAACCTGCAATTGTTAATATAGGTTCCTTTTTATGAATATGAAGCTGATATTGCAGACACCATAGTCCAGGCCATTTACCTGAGACAAATCTTGTCATGTCTACAGTATATTTGATAACCAGAATTGGTGTGAGAAAGGAAAGGAATTGCCATGGATTTGTTATAAACTCTAAGAAGCCATATCCAGATGATCCACATTTCTGTATCTCTGAATTACTTTTCATTCCGAACAGTATTATTTATTCTTGTAATCTACATATACTTCTTCTTGAATCAGATATCGAAAGTGGCATTTCAATCTTGGAAGAAGATGAAAAACTTAAGATGGGTTGTTTTTGTTTTAACCCCCACAATTGAATACACGTACCAAAAGGCCTTTATTGAAACTACTTTGTGGGAAGTATTCCAAGATTCCTTTATATGTAAAGTAAAGATGTTTTCCAAGTTTCTTTTATAGTTGTCAGAGGCTTAACTTTCTGAATGAGTATTAACTCTTTTTTGTTTTGAATGTTTATCATTTCTTTCTACTATTCATCTTAAATAAAAGGAGGGGCTATGAGATTAGACTGTCAGTAATGTTTTTAAATTTTACTATATGCTTCTAGCTCACAGGACTGCTAGAAATACTGCAGACTTACTACCTAATATATATATAATTCTTATAATGTAAATGGTAATGCATTCTTCACAGTCATTTGAAGTGTGGGGCTCTAGTTCCAAGGTCATTCAAAAATACCTTGCATGAGGTGATTGTTGACAGTTGCAGGCATTCCAGAATGTAATTTTGAATGAAAGTAATCAATATACCACCTGTCCAAATCCTTTCTTATACTAAGTCAAACTGATTAAATATTCAAAGAAAAGTATAAAAGATTTAAATGTTTCAGAAAGCTGAATTTTACAACACATTGCTGAATTAGTTATTAACATGAAGTTTTGTTATGTTTTCATTTCGTGTATGAAAAGCTAATGATCAATTATACATTTCTTCCATTTAAGACCAACAGTATTTTCTTCAATGAATTGAAATATATATGCCAGATTCTCCAATTTCCTACATATCTGATGTGTTAGGGTCTAATTCTGGCATTTATTTCAAGTATTTTAAATGTGAATTTGAAGGGGAACCCATCAGATGAAGGGGAACGCACCAGATGAATGGGAACACGAATCAAATAATCTCACACTAGTTCTGAATAGAGTTTAATAATGGGTTTTTTATTTAAGGGGGAGACTCAAAGATTACAACAGGGAACAGGAATGGGATCCAACACCTAGGTATGAGAAGTTGGAGAGAGAGAGAGAGAGAGAGAGAGAGAGAGAGAGAGAGCCCAAGAGCAAGCAGTGGGTGTGCACCTTTTGGTACCCAAAACCACGCCCAATCCAGTCCAGCTTCTCTAAGGCCATTGACTGAAGGAGGTTCCCAATCATGAATTATTGATAATAAGGATATAATAGTAGACTTTGATAAAGTGCTATTAATAATGTGTGTTTACATATGTTTATGGATCTTCCTTATAATAATTTAGCATTGTAGTAGTTATCAGTATTTAGGTTTCTTTGATATATGCTTAATATATTTTATCCTGAGTATTGCCACTGAGGAAGTACACATTAAAACTAAAGAGTTTGCCACGTAGAGTTACTAGGACATTTGATTTTATATTATGGTTATTTATACAATATATGAGTTTTATTTATATTATTGAAATTATCATTGTGATCTTTAGAAGGTCGTTGTTTTTTTTGCCCTGTTTCATTACATTTGTACAAGAGAAATGCAATATCATAAAACAGATGTGCTCTTAAGTACATCCCTTTTGAAATCTGTGATAATACTCAACTTTTTCCTTAAAGTACTGACATTGGTGACAACAGCATGTATAGTATTTGTTCTTGTCATGCAAGATAGACAATATTGTGATAAAATAAAAACTTTTAATATGTATACCAACTGAAACAGAAACATGCTATTTTATAGTATATATTATTTTACCTACATAACCATGTCTGGAGTTTATGGACAATACATTTCTGAATATGCATTCAATATTAAATTCCATTAGTGAATAATGATTGAAAATTTTTAGAAATTAAGTTTTATTCTAAGATCAAGTAATTTTGTAAATCGTGCAGGTAATATCATATGCTTCATTTCAAAGTGGCCTTTCTGGCAGTTTTACAAGATATTAATATCTCTCTGTTTATCTTTCTTCATCAGATAAGGACACTGGTATAATCAAAGTAATGGAAACATTGCTATTTCATAAATCTTGAGTTATCGGGTAGTAGGGTATTGGGAGCTTTATTTCTGTGTACAGTTTTGAAAAGCCAATAATAGCCTACATAGATTCTAATTTATAATAGAAATGAGATTATTGCATTATTCTAACAAGTCTTCCAAGCTACCACTGAGACTATTCTTTTTTTGTTTTTTTGCTCATTCAACAAATATATATATATATATATAATTTATCATATGTTGCATATTACTATTTTTCGTAGTATACTTAGTACTCCCTTAGTTCTGTGACCCACAGAATAAGTAATTATATTCTTAGTAGCAGACACAGAATTTGTTTAACTTGTCGTGTCCTGCTAGTATCCTGTTTATCTGTCCTTTAGGTCCTTCTTAATAACTTTGATCATATACTAACATTATTTCCAACTCCCTTAAGGAAATTTCTAGAGAACAAATTATTAGTTTTTATACATATTTTCACATAATTAAGTTATTATATGATAAATAAACTACTGGATATCACTAAGGAGAATATTTTCCAATGATCTTTGCTTAGTTATGAGAATACCTATTCTCATTTTTAATCCAGGCTCATTTTTATCCATTCTATTATTCCATTTAAGACTATATTTTAAAAATCTGTGTGAAGTATAACTTGAAGTTTTGACATGGGAATATAGATTAAAATGAATTAAGCAATTGAAACAAAAGTAAACTAGTGGCAAAAGGTGACTGAGGTAGTATGTGCAAAGCACTTACTACCGTAGTAGGCATTCATTTTATTAAATAACTGATATAAAGTCATTGTTTATATTTTCTCTGAAATTGTTTTTTTTTCAGAAAGTATGAGTCCCTTAATAGTAATCAGTACATTCATTTTTCTGTGTATTTTTAAATTGGCAAATCTGTATAGTGAATATTTACTCTTTGCTATATGCTGGGGTTTGCTTTAGATGATATAGCCTCATGGTAGGTGTGATCTGGGCTTGTTTAGAACTTACAGTCTGAGGGAAAAAGAGCATCAATAAACATATAATTCATTTACTCTGTAATTCAAGTAGCTTTAATCGTTCTAAATGGGGTAGCAGAGTAATATGATGAGAAATTATTAAGGATGGGAATTACATATAATGATAATGAAAAGTAATTAAAAATAGGAGGTAGGGAATTTGAAACTTTATCTTCAAGAGAATATGCCAATGGAATCATTGATGAATTAGATACTGGACATAAACCCCAAGGGATAAAATTCCTAATAAGTTTATAACTTGACCTAAAGTTAATACTATTTAATGAATATTCCATTCTAGCTCTCAAGATAGAAAAGTGTGAAGATAGTATTGGTGTAAAAAGTGGTTAGAAAATTAAAATACTTTGATAACCGAGACAAGCCATCACTGTATACTCCAGGCTGAGGCCATATTGTATACTTGAAATGAATTAATTAAAAATTGAACACTTTTTCTCGGTGTGAGAATTTTGTTCTTATTCCAACTAAACCTGTGATCTGGGAATTATACAATCATTTTGTGCCTGAGGGGTACTGAAAGTATACTGATGAAAACCCCTTTGATTAAAAATATAGGAAAAAGGAAATATGGATAATTTCTTTGAGATTTTTGCACTAAATGGCTTAAAATAAAAATACCATAGTCCAAATTCCTCTTTCCATGTGCAAATATATCCTATAAACAGCAGAACTTGAGAAGTTATACATATTTTCTGAAAGTTGAAAATAAATTTGCTGTTTTAATTATGCAAACTTGACAACGTAGATTATACATTTGTGTGAAGAATAGTTTGTGTAAATTTTTAAAATGTTGTCATGAAAGGCTTTCTCATTCATTTATTGACAGTGCATGTGTAAACATACATTTACATATAACATTATTATGTAGAATTAGGACAATATGATTGTTGAGTATTTCATTGAAGACATACCATGAAATCTTAGTTTTCAGTGTCTTGTTGAACCTTTCCAAATTTGTACTGGGCTGCTGAAGTGTATGCTATTATAGTATTTTCCTAATCTCAATGAGGAAGAGTTATTTGGCATTATTATTGTGATTTCATTCCTCCTATGTCTAGAAACCATATTGCAAGTAAATTTATTAACCTGCTACCTGATGGGTGATTTTGACCAGTCAGTCCCAAATAAATCATTTTAGAAGGTTCCTTTGATTCATATAACTGTACTTGATGTCAACTATTTAGGCAACTTGTCTCTCTTCTATTTCTTTTTCATTTTGAATTAGAGTAGCAGAAAATGAATCATATAGTTTTCCACCTTGTTTTTCTGTATGCTGGAAGTTATACCATAATCCTAAATGGCTTTTATGTATAGTCATTTATCTGTATATCGAATTATAACCAATATTAGTTTATTGTCTAATACTAAGTTGCACAACAAATGAATCTCCCAAAATTTATTACATTCTCTTCCCAAGATTCACAGATCATTATGGAAGATGTGACAAAAAGATACTAAAAGCAAGAAGTATTAGATTATTGCTCAGAAATTGAGTCTTTGAGACATGAAAAACCATTGCATACATGAACTTACAATAGTACTTGTGTTTTCATGTACAAGATCTGTAGAAGGTCAAGCCATCCAAAATTTACAAGGCTTAATTTTACTTCTACTATGCTGTCAACCATTTGTATGTGTCCTAGACTATAGCTTCTTAGAATATGGTTTGCAGATCTCAACCACAAGCATAGAGAGACAGACATAGAAGTGGTGCAAGGCTTTTAATTCTCAAGCACACTTCCAGTGACAAAGCCACACCTCCTCAAACTTCACAAACAGCAACACCAATTAGGAAGCAAGTTTTCAAATACTGTAGTCTATAAGGGACATTTCTCATTCAATCCTCCACAAGATTTTTCTGCCATCTTCTAATATATATTTATATAAAGTAGCATTCTCAAAATTAATGATTCTAACCTGGATAACATTGTTGATGCTGCTTGTCCTATATTATCAAGCATTACACCAAGATTCAATTCTTTATACAAAAATACATAAACACATCTATCTCATTAGTGTGCACATCTGTTTTGATGTTTATAAATGTTAAAAAATATAGGTAAGCCAAAGATTTGCTTAAGAATGTTTTTATGATTTATTTTCAGTAAATGTTTGGTTTCTATATCTAGTTTTTTTTTTTTTAAGTTACATTCGAAGTATCATGTAAAATTTCTCAGACAAAATGTGGTCACCATGAAATAAAGCTTAACAAGCCTTGTTCTAGACTGTATTTGATTCTGGCATACTCAAATAATTCTTAGCTTGTAGTGTCTATTTATCAAAGGCAAAACGTCAAGTTTATTCTAGATAATACAATAAGTTACATAACAGAAAATGTGATTTGGTTTTCACTGGTCTTTGAAAACCCATCAATCTATTTCAGGCTCCTGAGCAATCTTTTCCTAGAACATAGTAACTAAGTGGAAGGTGTTTTCTGTAGTATGTAGTTTTCTGCATCCTGCCACTCAGCTAGCTTAACCCCTGAAATAACCACATGGAAATTGTATTAACTTGAACACTGCCTGGCCCATTATCTCTAGCCTCTTATTTGCTAACTCTCACATCTTGATTCAACCCATTTCTAATAATCTGTACGTCACCACTAGGCCGTGGCTTACCTGAAAGATGTAGCATGTCTGACCTGGCAGCTTCATGGTGGGCGGCCCTCTCACTCTGTTCTTCTTCGGAGCATCCAGTTCTGTCTTCCCCACCCAGCTAAGTTTCTGCCCTATCAAAAGGTCAAGGCAGCTTATTTATTTAAACAATGAAAGCAACACATAGAAAGAAGACCCTCCTACACTATTTCCCCTTTTTCTGTTTAAACAAAAAGGAACGCTTTAACTTTAACATTGTAAAATTACATATAACTAAATTTATCAGGGAGGAATTACAGTAACAATATGCATATCTTTTATCTTTTCTCATAACAAAGGAAAATTATAACTATCTGTTCTTCAACTCCATCAAAGACTCCAGAAGGATATAATATTACCTAAGTAAACAAGAAATAAGCAACTTCCAAACTCTAGAAATGACAGAGACAACTCGCGGGCTATACAGTCCACCCAAAGTTCTTCTGTACCATTGGGACATTCATCTTCAGCCTTCAGGCCCATAGTATACATGAAGCAGGAAAATTCAAAGACAGTTCAGTCACTTTCTTCTGTGTCCTGCAGAATGTCTCGCATACTCTTTCATGAAGCAGGAACCCCGAAGGATCATCTCACCTTTAGGCAAGTTCAGCAGTCCTCTCTCTGCGGGTTCTCTGTGTCCAGTTTACTTTTGCAACAGTCCAGGCAAGAGCAGCTAAGCAATTCCATAAGGAGCCTCTTCGATGCCCATCTTCCTCTTGAAGTGGATTGGTGCTGCCAGAAGCAGACATGTCTCATTGTCATGAAAAACCCTAAGTTCTTAAAACATTAAATGCCATATTCTGTATTCTTTGAAAGATATGAAGAATGCCTATCTAACTGAAATATATCTAGAAAATCTAACTAACATGACTACAAGCTTGATGATTATTCATTAACAATCTATATTTCATAATTTTACATTACATTTTTATTTTATTTTTTTTGTTTTTCGAGACAGGGTTTCTCTGGTTTTGGAGCCTGTCCTGGAATTAGCTCTTGTAGACCAGGCTGGTCTCGAACTCACAGAGATCCGCCTGCCTCTGCCTCCCGAGTGCTGGGATTAAAGGCGTGCGCCACCACCGCCCGGCTTTACATTACATTTTTAAATGAGCTACACAATCACAATATCTTAATCAAAATCAGAAATACATATACATATAACAAAATTGACCTTAAATTTGTATTAATAAAGCAAATCCATACCAATGCAAATTATTCATATCTTTATCAGTTTTCTTCTGGTTGTTCCTTACTTTAGGACTCCATTCTGGGTCTTTGATGAGATACTAAACTTTGGCAGTGAGTTGTAGGATGAGGGACTGCTTGTTCATCCCAGCCACTCAGTCCCAAAATAATTACACAGAAACACTATTAATTAAAACACTGTTTGACCCATTAGCTCTAACTTCTTATTGGCTAACTCTATGTCTTAATTTAACCCATCTCTATTAATCTGTGTATTGTCATGTGGCAGTGGCTTACCGGGTAAAATTCCCATTGTCTGTCTCCAGTGGCTATATGGCATCTCTCAGACTCTGCTTTCTTCATTACAGCATGCCATTTAGTTTTCCCACCTAACTCTGTTCCCCTACAGCTCTGTTATAGGCTCAAAGCAGTTCCTTTTTTAACCAGTAAAAGCAACAATAGACAGAATGACCTCCTACACCACTTACTCTACTTTTTAAGCATCTCTACTTTCAGATCTACATCCCACCACAGTGACTACAGTGTTTTCTGACTCTCGTATGCTGTTCCTTTTGCTTAATTAATTCTATCTTTCCCTTTTTGGAAGAAAACTAACTTTGCTAGAAAAAATTCTTAGTTTTGTCTCTTTTGGGGGGAATAAAGTGGATAACACCCTGTGGAATGATACTCACGTTCATCATCATACCAGGATCAGTGGAATCTGGCTGTTATCAGAGGTTCTTAATCTGTTTTCATTGTTGTGAATGAGGATGATGTTGTACTGTCAGTGATAAACACCTTGATTATTATAGCAGTATTTGTGGAATCAGGATATATTGGCATTTCCTTTCTCAGTAACAGTATACTTTAACATATACCATATTCAATTATATTTTTTACACCTCCTAACATCCATGTGAATGATTTCAGTTTTTTTATATTAAAAAAAGAAAACTAGATTAAATGCACTCACAAATAGAAAATAGAAAATAAATGCCAATTATAATAGCTTGTTCTTATATGGCCTTTGATGCTCAGTGTCAAAGAATGTTATAATGGTCTCAAGTGTGTTAGCTCATTTTTTATAACCCTGTGAGATTACAATTATTTGTTCCTTTTGTACATGAAGAAAATAAGACATAGAGAAATGAATTATCTTCCTAGATAACACATGTACTAATAGGACAATGATGATTAAGACCAACACATTCTATTTCATGAACTTTTATAAATTGTGTTATAGTTTTTGAATTTGCATAACTGCATAAATTTCATCCTTTCTTTCTTTTACTACTCATCAGGCTCTACAACAAATCATCACTTTTTCATTAACTGTGTACTGTGGATAAAGTAACTTCCTATCAATGGCTTATTTTTCTTTACTCCTTTAATCTATGACCGTCTGTACTCTTTTGTATTCCTTTTACTTTTCTATAACAGTCTATAATATTTTTCCTATCTCTTCCAATCCTATGTAATTTTTTTAACTTTATTTATTTTATTATTATTATTAAAATTTTTCACCTCTTCCCCTCCTCCCATTTCCTTCCCCCTCCCCGCATACCACTTCCCCTCCCTCTCCAGTCCAAAGAGCAGTCAGGGTTCCCTGCCCTGTGGGAAGTCCAAAGTCCTCCCCCCTCCATCCAGATCTAGGAGGTGAGCATCCAAACAGACTAGGCTCCCTCAAAGCCATTACATGCAGTAGGAACAAAACCCAGTACCATTGTCCTTGGCTTCTCAGTCAGCACTCGTTGTCCGCCATGTTCAGAGAGTCCTGTTTGATCACATGCTCCATCAGTCCCAGTTCAGCTGGTCTTGGTGAGCTCCTATTAGATCAGCCCCAACGTCTCAGTGGGTGGGTGCACCCCTCGCGGTCCTGACTTCCTTGCTCATGTTTTCCTTCCTTCTGCTCCTCATTTGGACCTTGGGAGCTCAGTCCAGTGCTCCAATGTGGATCTCTGTCTCTATCTCCATCCATCGCCAGATGAAGGTTCTATGGTGATATGCAAGATATTCATCAGTATGGCAATAGGATAGGGCCATTTCAGGCTCCCTCTCATAAGCTGCCCAAGGAACTAGCTAGGGACATCTCCTTGGACACCTGGGAACCCCTCTAGAGTCAAGTCTCTTGCCAGCCCTAAAATGGCTCCCTTAATTAAGATATATACTTCCCTGCTCCCATATCTACCCTTCCTCTATCCCAACCCTCCCTTTCCTTCAAGCTCTCCCCATCCTCCCCTTCTCACTTTTCTCTCCCCATCTCTTTTTACCCCCACCCCACCCCAAATCTCCCAATATTTTTTCTGGCAATCTTGTCTACTTCCAATATCCAGGAGGATAACTATATGTTTTTCTTTGGGTTCACCTTCTTATTTAGCTTCTCTAGGATCACGATTTATTGGCTCAATGTCCTTTATTTATGGCTAGAAACCACTTATGAGTTAATACATACCATATTCATCTTTTTGGGTCTGGGTTACCTCACTCAGGATAGTGTTTTCTATTTCCATCCATTTTCAGGCAAAATTCAAGATATCATTGTTTTTTACCACTGAGTAGTACTCTAATGTGTATATATTCCACATTTTTTTTTATCTATTCCTCCGTTGAGGGGCATCTAGGTTGTTTCCAGGTTCTGGTTATTACAAATAATGCTGCTATGAACAAATGCTTTTGTAGTATGATAGGGCATCTCTTGGGTATATTCCCAAGAATGGTATTGCTAGATCCTGGGTTAGGTTGATCCCGAATTTCCTGAGAAACCGCCACACTGATTTCCAAAGTGGTTGCACAAGTTTGCATTCCCACCAACAATGGATGAGTGTTCCCCTTACTCCACATCCTCTCCAGCAAAGGCTATCATTGCTGTTTTTGATTTTAGCCATTCTGACAGGTATAAGATGATATCTCAAAGTTGTTTTGATTTGCATTTCCCTGATCGCTAAGGAGGTTGAGCATGACCTTAAGTGTCTTTTGGCCATTTGAACTTCTTCTGTTGAGAATTCTCTGTTAAGTTCAGTGCCCCATTTTTTTAATTGGGTTAATTAGCATTTTAAAGTCTAGTTTCTTGAGTTCTTTATATATTTTGGAGATCAGACCTTTTTCCATTGCGGGATTGGTGAAGTACAGTCAGTAGGTTGCCTTCTTGTCTTAATGACAGTGTCCTTTGTTTTACAGAAGCTTCTCAGTTTTAGGAGGTCCCATTTATTCAATGTTGCCCTTATTGTTTGTGCTACTGGGGTTATATGTAGGAAGTGGTCTCCTGTGCCCATGTGTTGTAGACTACTTCTTATTTTCTCTTCTATCAGGTTCAGCATGTTCAGATTAATATTGAGGTCTTTAATCCATTTGGACTTGAGTTTTGTGCATGGTGATAGATATGGACATATTTTCATTCTTCTACAGGTTGACCTCCAGTTATGCCAGCACTTTTTGTTGAAGATGCTTTCTTTCTTCCATTGTATACTTTTAGCTCCTTTGTAGAAAGTCACGTGTTCATAGGTTTATGGGTTAATATCCGGGTCTTCTATACGATTCCATTGGTCAACTTCCCTGTTTTTATGCCAATACCAAGCTGTTTTTAATACTGTAGCTCTGTAATAGAGTTTGAAGTCAGGGATGGTAATGCCTCCGGAAGTTCCTTTATTGCATATGATTGTTTTGGCTATCCTGGGTTTTTTGTTTTTCCATATAAAGTTGATTATTGTTCTCTCAAGGTCTGTGAAGAATTTTGTTGGGATTTTAATGGGGATTGCGTTGAATTTATAGATTGCCTTTGGTAGAATTGCCATTTTTACTATGTTTATTCTACCCATTCAAGAGCATGGGAGATCCTTCCATTTTCTGGTGTCCTCTTCAATTTCTTTCTTCAAAGACTTAAAGTTCTTGTCAAATAGATCTTTCACTTCCTTGGTTAGAGTTACTCCAAGATACTTTATTCTATTTGTGGCTATCGTAAAAGGTGAAATTTCTCTGAATTCTCTCTCTGCTTCTCTATCCTTTGTGTATAGGAGGGATACTAATTTTTCTGAGTTGATTTTGTAACCTGCCACATCACTGAAGTTATTTATGTATATTTTTACACATGACCCATTCAGAGGTTTATTTTTGTCTGAATCTGTGTTTATCACATATGTAATTATTTTCTGATGAGGAGTGCCTTGTTTTTAAATGGTAAGCTGGCATGGCTAGGACTAAATCAGCAGCACTGCCTGTTTGTTCTACCCAGTTCAACATGGTTGAGGCATGTTCACCACCTTTACGAGCCATGCTCACCACCTCTGCGAGCCATCCCAGCCCAGGGATGCAGCAGGTCTTTTTTGGCATTAAACAACTAGTAACACTCTGCTCACAAGCCCTATTTAAATGCTTGGTAGCCAAACCTCCCAAAAGGACCATAGCCACTGTCTCTTAGAGCATCTATGCAGCTTTTTCTGCTAATACTGAGTCAATTTATTGCACTTGTATGAATACATAGAACCAAGACAGTATATTCTCTGTCCCTATGTCTGTAATATGGTAGAAGCCACTGGTGCAATTACTTGTAGTGCTTCAAATTTTAACTCATTTCTTTTGGAAGAATGCATACTCCAGCATACCTGGAATGCAGTAATGAAAAAACAAAAGTTCTGGTGTATAATAATATATATGGAATAATAACTGTTTTATTCACTATCTCCTTTTAGTGGGTGTATTTGCTGATGATTGAGCACATTGAAAGTGTATCCAAGCTGAATTTCCATAATCACTGAAGTTTGCAATAGTAATTTAAAGTCCATAGATATGTGTTCCCCAGGCATAGGTGAATATACTTGCTATGCATGCTGCTAGACCATTTTCTGGCTTGAAATGTTAATGGGCAGAGTATTAGGCTTTGGATATATTCAGACCAATTAAAGTAGGAAGATTATTGACAATAGTATTTTCACTGGTTGGTTGGCATTAAACCTGAATAGAACTGTCAGAAGGTAATTGGATAAAGGACAGTCATAATACCAGGATAATAAAACCACATAGCAGAAGAGTTTACCTTTTTCTTTTGAATACAAGGCATGTAATTTGCAATATTCCTTTTCAATCTTTGGCACTTACTTCTAATAAGAAGTATATGAGAAAAAGAATCTATACTCAAGTTTTCTCAACAGTAACAGATATTATATGGTAAGGGAGAACATCGATCATGCTGTATCACACAGCTGAGCTTCCTTCTCTTTGAAGCCACAGTCATATTTCAAAATGATTTTGGCTTCTTTTCTAAATAGTAGGGTTTTTTTTGTCCCTTTATTTCAGGTATAATGAGTGTTTTTGGTCTAATGACTCAATTAATGTGTCATTAGCAATCTAAATTAGTTTTTCATTTTGTATATTTAAAAGAATGTGTGTTATCGAAACAGATTAGAGCTCAGAGAATGGGAGGAGATAGTGATATCAAGTAACTGCTATAATACACTGTTGTGATTACTATAGAGAGACACGAAAAACTAATTTTCTTACTATTCATGAAAAATTATGAATCAGTGTTTGGCTGAGCAATCACTCATGGGTTGGATAAGGGCTAATGTGACTGTGGTTCTTACTGCTGAATCTTTGGCTGCTGCTGAATCCTGAATATGGGGAGTCATTATCACCAATTGCAAGCCCCCTGCTAAGTCCACAATACTCTAGTGAATACTTGTAAAACCTATGGTCTCACAGATTAAATTGAGTGTATCAAAAAACAAAATAAATTGACTTGAATGTGAGAAACAGACTGGTATAGAATATCAGGGATAGACAGGCATGGGTAGTACTAATAGAGAGAATGGAAAATGTGTGTGTGTGTGTGTGTGTGTTTGCTATACAGAAAGTACATGAGTGAACTTTTCAAATAAGGAGGATGTGTTATGAAGGACCTGTAGATAGCACTACCTTTTTTTTAATAAAGAAAAACATTTAATATGATTTCAGAGGTTTAGTCTATTTTCTTAATGGCAGGAAACATGGTGGCACACAGACAGTCGTGGAGCTGAGAGTTCTACTTCTTGATCCACAGGAAACAGGAAGTGAACTGCTTTCCACACTGGGCATAGATTGAGCATAGAAGACTCTAAAGCCCACAGTTACATACTTCCTCCAACAAAAGTGCCATTCCCTTTGGGGGCATTTTTTTCAGATTTACACAGTAAAATATTGAGTAACTTATTTTAAAATATCAAAACCCTACATACACACTATATATTTTAAAAATTTTTTCACAGAATAACAGTGTTATATGCACAATATAATATAAATATATTTTTGAGATAGAAGCATCAAGAACATACAGTATTGACCCGAAACACTGAGACCTCACTCTACTATGAATACCCAAATAGCAATAACTATCAGTCTTTAGTCACAGCTTTCTGTGGTTTCCTATTTATTGTTCAAATCTATCAGAGCATGTTCCATCAAATGTGTCACCATTCAAGTCTCTGTCTTGTCCAATATAACAATACTTTTAAACAAAATACTTTATGAAGGAGTATGCCACTTTAATTACTGTTAAAAATGATGTAAGCACACAGCTGTGAGTAGAAATGACACCTTTTAGTATTTTGGACTCAAAGCATTTAAGCAGTAAAAAACAGAAAAATAGGGGGCTAGGGAGATGGCCCAGGTAAACTATTTTTAACATAAGCCTGATGAGGCATGTCTAATCTCTAGAAACATATGAAAAAACCAGATATTATGGGGTCATCCATATGCCAAGTACTTCTAACTGGATGGTGGTAGTGGTGGGTAGAGACAGAAGAAGCACCTGCAATCTCATGGGCCAGTTATACTAGCAGTACCTTTTAAATAATAGTCTAATTCTGAGATTTTATTGATTTGAACTATGATAATGGCAGTAGCATTGTTGAGAATGAAGATAAACATTTGAGAGAAATTAACAGTTATTGGTGACTTAGTAAACCAGTGAATGTGACAGAGAAGAATAAAGCGGTAAAATATAATTCCCATGTGCCTTCTTCTGTAACAAGATTGATGATGGAAAGGAAGAGGACAACAAATTAAACTTCTGATATAATAAATTTCCAAAGTAAGAAATTCGGATGACCACATGCTGTGGGTAATTATATATTGTAAATTGGTTTCAAAAGACTGTCTGGGTTTGAGTCAGAGAAAGACTGTGAGTTAGGGCTAGTCTATACATGTATCATATTAACCACCATGGAAATGATTCTACCTATAATGGTACAGGGCTGTAATCCCAAGATACTTAAATGTTCAGGAAAGAGAATTGAAATTTTGTGTCTAGCTTGTGCTACATATCAAACTCCAGGCCAAGCTATGCTACATAGTTAGACTTTGTATCAAATAGTTAAAATTTAAAGTCTTTAATGTAGTCGGAAGTCTAAAGACAGGAGAGAAAATGCATAATAACAGTCCAAACCAATTTAACAAATAAAAACAAAACAGTGCTGTCCCTGTGAATTTTCCTCAGATACCAAAATTTTGTGGAAGTGTAGGAGGAATACCCAATAAAGTATATGCCAACAAGGAAGTAGTTGAAAAAAATGTCTGAAAATATGCCAAAGAGTGAACTATTTCAAGAAGATAGAAAGTATTTTAAACAGAGTTACTATTTCTGTGACAATAAAATATGAGGAAGACAGAATAAAATCTTTTAGACTTTTCCAAACTGGAAAATATTTTTTATCCTGTACATGTTCAAAGTTAGAGTGGATGCAAGTCATATAAAAATTTGTTGAGTTTACAACCACTGAAGATGATGACACTCATTGAGATAATAGAAAGGATAATGGAAGAATGAATCCTGAATTCCATTGAGGATGATATGTAGCTGGAGATGTTCAACTACTAGAAAATCACATAGCCTACAAATTAAAATGACAACCTTACCGAGACAGAATAATTTCTGTTTATTTTTGCTACTTTTATTATTTCCTTTGCTTTCTTGTTGTAGATGGTCTCATAGATATTTAATTGAAATAAAATCAGGTCCAAACCATCATGGAAAACTTAAAAATTTTCTTAATATATAATGCTTAACTGCAGTATTCATGAATCACTATTTGCAAAAGAGACTAATGGCAAATGAATGAAATGTGCTCTTGCTTTTATTAAATACTAAATATTTTAATGTAGTCTAATATAGTTTAAGGTAGTTAATACCTAAAGAGTACAGTTTCTGAATGTCATGTCTTTGTTAGTAATTGTGAAGTCAGGCATCCACATAAAATGTAAACCTACCCAAGGGACTAGTGTATGTTGACTGACTAGTATGTTTGAAAACCTGTCTCTGAACACATACAAGGACAGCCATACAACACACAAAAAACTGAATAAATACAATCCCAATCAAAATAGATAGTTCTCCTTAAATCGTCTTAAAAAAGAAAAACTTTAAGATAAATTATTAGATATTTTTATCATGTTTATACCTTAGGTATATAATGTAATGTATTATTACACTTTACACTTACTTGTTACAGCTATCCATCTAGACGTCAAATACAGTTAGATGCTTAAAAAATTCTGCAATTCATACTCATTCTCTTGGAAGCAAATCATCATGTAGATGTTTCATGCTTAGACTGCTTCATTCACAATGAAATGTATTGGGTGGGAATGAGAAAATATTCATAATTTGATTCAAATTATTTTTGTCACACCGTTTTTGATACTAGTAAAAGAAAACATTGGATATGATTGACCTTATTAATTTTAATTTTATACAATTTAATAGAACTTATGTTAGTGATTTTACAAAATGAAACTTTTATTCATTTATGCTTCTGAAAAATGACCTTGTAAAATGTCAAAATTGTTATTGTATGCTTTTGAAAAATACTTAATGATTTGTATTTGATGCGTTTAAACTCTGTATTGAAGGTCAAGGATTCTATTAGAGCATTTTTGTCAGTAAAATGTTGACAGAAACTAACTAGGTAGTTGAATTCTCCTTGACAATATTGTCACATTTGTTAAGAAAGTGTCTAATGATAAGGCCAAATTTTACTCATTATTTTTCTTAATAAAAACAATGAGTTCATTAAATATTGCCTTAATTAGAGTCTGATTTGTGTCAAATTTTAGGTCACTACCAGAATTCATATTTAATAAGTTGCTGCACTCGAATCTTTCTCAATGTGTGTTTTTGTGTGTGTGTGTGTGTGTGTGTGTGTGAGAGAGAGAGAGAGAGAGAGAGAGAGAGAGAGAGAGAGAGAGAGAGAGAGAGAGAGAGAGAGAGATGCCATAAATTTGGATGATATGAAGTTGGATATCACAAATGTGTTCAAATTTGTGTTTCTCTCAGTGATTTTTTAAATTAAGGTTGAACTTAAATGTACATAAATGGACCTGTAGTCATACTCCAAACTAGGCCCATGACAAAAGATAATGAAGAAATGATAGAACATAATACCTTTTATTTGTTATTTATTTTCTCATTTCCATCTTATGACTTCAACTTTTTTACATGCATGTAATCTTATTAAAGTTTGAATGCTATATAGGAATCATAAGGCTACTGGTTCCTGATAACTATAGATTGTATATTCAACTATTTTTAATTTTATGAGTCCTTTTTGAGGCTCCTTTGATTTCAGAAGACCTTGAACTGTTATTCGTCTTTCTCTAGGTAGGGCTGCATTCATATCCCACCTCTATAGTTATCTCCATTTTGTTAATGTTCTTCAATGTCTTTGAACATTGTGAGCTTTTCCTATTTTATCTAACGATTGTGATCATTTTTGATTATATTAAATGTCACACTTTTAATATTCTTTGAATAGATTTCAATGGGTAGCATAAACATTAAAAGTGAAATAGTGAATTTAGTTCTCAAATGTATAAAATTTGATCTGTCTATCATGTATTCAATTGATGTTTTCATTACAGATGTCATTGTCCATTAGTATAGACTTAGTTTTATCAGATTAAGTAAGAGATGTTGTAACTGTAGTTAAATGATAGCTTTGGTAAAGGAAATAAATGCTTTTTTCTGTAAAGGACATCCTGAACTGCTTCATATGATTTAGCTGTATTATTATTATTATTCACTGTGTTGTTGCATTCTGAAGATATAGTCATACTATACCTCAGTGAAGGTGACAATTTATATGTACTAATCTTTAACTGCTGTGACATTTCTGCTTAGAAAATGTAAACTGTGTTACTTGTCTCATGTACATCCTTCCAACTTATTTCATTCTCATATTTTCTGAGTAGAATGTTACTTGATTGAAAAAAATGACCATTGTCTTACAACCAATTCAGTTCCTCTAATGTTTTTTCTGTATGGATATAAACGATAGTGTCTGAATAATAGATTAATCATTTTTAGTTTATAAAACTATATTCCATTAATATTGGTAAAGTTTGTTGTTTAGTGAAACTAAACACATATTAATTTTCTAGTTGTTTTGGGAAATAACAATTAGACATGAATCAGTGTGGTGCTCATGCCTGTAATCTGTATTGGGGAAGCAAAGACAGGATGATCTAATTGGAGACCAACCTAGTCTCAGAAGAGACCCCTTGGTTCACAGTCTTAAAACGATAAATGAAGTTACATATATTAGCTGCATTTTTTTCTGTTAAAGACAGCAATTTATGCTATAATCAGTATTAGTGAAGTTTGTTTTTTTTATTTCCACTTCTTGTGTATCAGCATGAGGTCATGGTAAAAAAGTAGAAGTGATGTCAATTGACATGTTAGATTTTGTTAGAAAAGTAATCACAGGAAAGCAGGTTAGGGAACCGACTCTCAATGCTCAGACTCTCTTCTTCCACTGCCTAATTTATACTAGGCAATATCCTTAATTTCTCTGTATTTTTTAAGATAAGAACTGGGGATAATAATGTTATCTACTTTGGGCTTTTTGAGTGAGTTAATGCATGTCTAATGTAGTTGTGGTCATTTTATCAGTATCAGTTCACTTGTTATACCAGCAGGTGTTAAGTTAAAAGATTGATTTGCTCGTTTCATGTGTATGTGTTTGTGCCTGCATGTGTTTCTGTGCACCATGTGCTTGCTTGATACCCTGGATGCCAGAAGATGGCATCATACCTCCTGGATATGATGTAGTTATTAATGTTAACTTTTTCTTAAATTGAGATCATATTGATTGCATGGGATATAGTAAGATAGTAAATTTTGGGTCAAGATCTAAATATACTCTCTTTTTCTTATTATTTTAACTCATTTGTTAGAGTAGTCATTTTTCAAGTTAATTATGAAATAGAATAGAATCAATTATTTTCTAACTTTCCTTAATTTTTCACTTTTTAATTTTCTTTTTGATGTTTTCAAAAAATCACCAAAAAGCTAGATGAAGCAATGGTAGAGTAAGATGTCTTAAAAGAAAATGATTAATGAAGTATATACTTTTAATGTTATGAAATAATCTTTGTCTGTGAAAACATTACCATTTTGAACCCTCAGTCCAGGCAACACTGTATCATATTTTAAATTGCCACATTATTCTTTCTCATTCTGATTTTCAAATACAAGCCTCACACCCTTGCTTTCTTTCCCTGTCTGCTCTGTTTCCCATTTCTAGCCTTCCTTCTGTCTTCAATCTTTTTTCACAGTGTTAATTTCTCCATAAGAGTGTCTTTAGAGGAAATTAATAATGAACCTATTTAAGTTTTTCATCTCTATTTAATTTTTTTCTAGTTTCTAAAAAATCTTAGGACAAGAAGCAAAACTTTTTTTCCTAACTCCAGATATTTACTTTGTATTTTTATCCCTTCAAATTAAATAATTGATAAGAATTACTAGAGTACGCATGGCAGTTTTTAATTAAGAATCTGAAACTATTCCTTTATAGTTTTTGACAGTTTTATTTAACAAGGACTTGACATGTTACTTAGGCTTTACTTGTTTTATTTATTCATACTTCCTGAGTATCTATTATGTGTTCAGTTTTATTACAGCTCAATAAATGTGACTCCTCACATGAAAGGGTTTATATTCTACTGTACAAGTATAGTGATGAAGAATACTTTATATTATAATGTCAAAATCCATATAGCTAAAGTATGAGAACTACCTAGGGGATATTCATTTTTCTTGAGGCAGATGAAAATTTTGCCATATTGAAAAAAAAACCAGATATGATTATATAGGTCGAGGCATTTTAGGGAAAGTATTTTCAGATAATCTTGGTGCTAAAACACATAGTTTTGAGAAATACTGTGTCAACCATGAGAAAAATACTAGTCAATAATATTTATTGAATGATTTTACTGTACTAAGTGTGTTACATATAATCTGTCATTCAATCATCATATCTTTTTGAAGTATATAATATTTTTGAAGGGTAATTAGGAAAAACATTTCAATAGTTGATACTCCAGATGGTTAAGTGACTCCCCTAAGATGTAACAGAAATGACAGATCTGGGCATTGAGCCGCTCAGTTTGATTCTGGATTCTTTGTTCACATGTTAAGTTCACGCAGTAAGCCATTTTATATGCTGGAATGGAAGTGAAAATATAAATAGTATAAAATAACTTAGCTTCTCCATTTGAGGCATCCTTAATTTAGGACTTATAACAATTTTTAAAAATAATTGTACAGGAAAATGATATGTGCTATTTTGGTGATACGTAGAATATTCAGAGTGCAGTTCCATAAGTGTGAGAAAAGCACCAGAATTAATAATAATAAAAAAAAGATGGGTTTAAATGCTGTTTTTTTTAAAGAGCCATTTAGCTGTTTTGAGGCTTGGGACACAAAGTTGAGTTTAATAATATGTGCCTTACATGGCTGTATTGATACTAAATGAGAAAAATCATATAGATTGCAGAATGCCTGGGAGCGTTAGGAAGGCATGGGCAGGTGTGGTAAATTTAATCTCTTCAAATGTTAGCAAAGACTTTGTCTGAAGGAATTTGCAATTTTTAAAGACTTTTATGATTGTGATTAATAGATATAAAGCCATACAGAAGGCAGAGCTAGGAAGATCTCCATGAGTTCAAGGCCTGTCTGGTCTACAGAGAGAGCGCCCAGACAGCTGGAGCTACACAGAGGGACCCTGACTCGAAAAAAACAAACAACCAAATACAAACAAACAAATGAAACATACGATTCTGCATGTTTTCCTCAGGTTAAAAATGGCAAGGCAGGCAACATCACTCAGTGGTTAAAGGACATGCAACTTTTGCAGAGAAATGGAGTTAGGTTCCCATCTTACCCAGGCTTGCTCACAACTACCTGTAACTTCATTTCCATGAAATATGATTCCCTCTTCTGGCCTTTATGGGCACTTCCCTATATGTGCATATTGATACACAGAGGAACACACATGCAAATAAATAAGTGTGTGTGGGTGTGGGTGTGTGCGCGCGCACGTGTGTGTGTGTGGGTGGGGAGACCACCAGTTTTATGGGGGTGAGTGTACCTTGCTTATGCCTAATCCCTACTGTTGATGAAATACAAAATAGAGAAGTAAACTTAGACATTGTGGAATGAGTAAAAATTTGTTGCAGAAAAGTAGACTGAAAGTACAGGATGATGTCTCTGCAGGACATCATCAGATATTTGTCTTAAAAAGTTGCTCAAAGTTAAGCATTGCCTTGGACTGTTATCTGGACATCTTTTCAGGAAAAAAGGGCAGCCTTTGACTGAACACAGATAAAATCAAGGAGTCTGGAGAAATAACTCTGCCTACCTCTCTTTTTCCTTCATGTGTTCATTGAGCAGAAAATAGCCATGGAGAACAGGGGGTGGACAGCTGCTGTGTTCTTTCTTGTCAGTTTTCAGTTGGATAGAAATGCACAGAGAGAATACCAGCAGAGGCTCATGGTCCCAGTCTGCTGTCACTTAATAGCTGTAATGTTTGCCTTTGGTAGGTATTTTGTCATCTCCCTTGCTGTCATCTGTCACTTCCTGTGCTTGTCAGTGTGCCTTTCCTACCTCAGTACTTGGTGCCCAAGTGCTAGCATTAAAGAAATTAAAGGCTGTAACACCTTTGTCTCTTAATTACTGAGTGAGCTTGGATGCCTGGAGCTTCCTAGCATCGGCAGGCAAACGATTTTAACAGTACTCAGCCCTTACTGCCCATCATAGAAAGCTTGTCATTCTACTTCTGTAATTCATTACCTGAGATTCATCTGTAATTAGACATACCACTGTGCCAGGAAAATAAGCATGGAAAAGAAATGGAATTAAAAGTGGCATTTAAAAAGGGACCTTTGACTCTTTTAAAATATGTTTTCATGAGAACATCAGCCTGTAGATTCTTTTTCTCTGTCATCAGTTCCCACCAATCCTTGTCTTTGGTATACCCACTGCTATTAAGAGTTTCTTAGCTCCTAGTAACTTATTCCTTAGTTAAAACAATCAATTAGCACAATCAGATATACAGTAATAATTCTGTGAAGGAGCCATGGGAAATGGAAAAAGGATGAAAAAGAGGTAATGATTAGTGTTTAATATTAAGTAGTAGTTGAGAATGAAAGAGAATGACTAAAACGAACAAAACTCTCAGTTTCTGTAAAGTGGTCTGAGAACCCAATTGATGCAGTTAAAATGGATCATTCTTTGTTTTGCTCCTCATAGTGACTTTGTCATTGTTATTGTTACTATTATTATTAATTTCAGTATTCTAGCAAATGTCTATTTTTGATTTGATTTCTGACATTACTTTTGTTGTGTACTTCTCCTTGCCTCTATTTCTGCTCACAAATTTTCTCTTTCTTTTTCATGAAACATCATGTTTTAATCTTTTTTTCCTAATCCCTTCCTAAATTCTGAGCTTTCACATTTATGACTCCATGGATCAGATCAATCAATTCCTTAGCTTCTACTCTCTGAGAACTCAGTATAGACAGACATTTGTCAGTTGACAACATCTTGCAACAGACCAGCTGCTTTTCCACAGTAAAAAAAGAGATTCTCAGGCCCCAGTGTCAGATATAACAATAATAAACTCTGGAGTCCAAATGCTGGTTTTGTAATCATTTTACCACTTCCTAGCCAAGTGACCTTCGGCAAATCACATACCCTCTAAATATCTGAATTTCTTTATTTGTAAAATAGGAGAAAAATCTTAATATTGATTTTGTTATAAGTTCATCAATGTCCACAAACAAATTATCATTTTCATGAGAGACAAAGATAGGAAAATTCTGAGAACAGTGATATGGTCCATAGTGTTATATGAATATTGACTGTCATTTCTATTGCTATTCATATTTATTAGTATGTCAATTTGAAGCAGGAATATGAATTAGAAATATATCCAATTTTCCAATTGACTTTTATTTCAATTTTGAGTCTTTTAGAAATTTATCATAGAAGCCATTTATTGTCATTTATAATGAATATATTTTATTCTACTTCATTAATGATATGATTGTGATCACATTTTTAAAACTCAAGAATGCTGAAGCACATTCACATATTTAGAAATCATAGAATTAATGTAAAGTTTCATAAAATAAGCCAAATATTTCAAAGCTAATGTTAAGCCAATTTAAATGCTGAACCAGCATTAATTTGGAAATTGCAGATTTTTTTATAATGTTAGTTTCTAATCTATGCGTGTTTTGCTTACATAAATCCATTTGTGCTTCATTTTATAGCATCTTATTTTGATTTTCATTGATGTACAATAAAAGTGGTTGAATTTTGAAATTTCCCTTGTCTTTTCTACCTGCATTCATTCATTAAGTGACCTAGCTTAGGTAAATCCTTCTAAGATTCTTACTGTAAATGTATTTAATATTCTGATCTTTTTTCTCTTTCCCTCCTTTTTTTTTTTGATTTTTTTTTTGGCCCTGTTAACTCATTTGCACATTCCTTCATATGCTTAAATAAAGTTGTTTCTTCAGTAAATCAACCACTTCCTTGAAACCTCTCTTTATACCAGGTGCTTCCTTGGCCAGTTTTCAGAGAATGGTATATATACAAGAAAATTATGAGCTATACTCTAAGTATAATTTAGTCCATTCTTGCATACTGTCTTTAGTTCTGAGGAAATTATATTTATGTGGTTTTGTTGTTATGAATGTGTCTAAAAGCCACTTAGCATTTTTGTGAGAACTTTTTTAAATAATTACACCAGGGCTTACAATTAGCTGTATAGTACAGATATAATATCCTCAGGTTAGAATCCTTTGATAAGGGAATTTCTTAAAACACACCATGAGCTCCCAAAATGCTATTGACAAATTCCTTTTCTTGTTTTCATCTAGATTTATAGGTGGTGCAGTTTTCCAAGTGTGAAATCAACGTTTAATCTTTCTTTTCAT
Source organism: Chionomys nivalis (assembly GCF_950005125.1). Classification (NCBI taxonomy): domain Eukaryota; kingdom Metazoa; phylum Chordata; class Mammalia; order Rodentia; family Cricetidae; genus Chionomys; species Chionomys nivalis. The sequence goes on along the minus strand of NC_080112.1, from coordinate 104,663,699 downwards.
AATACAAAAAACAGTGGTTACTCCATTAGAAAAGTAGCGTGTGGCTTTTCTAGAGGTTAAGTTATTCTCATAAGACTTAGAGAACATCTCATGTAGTCTATGAGTTTATGTAATTAAGCAGAAGTTGAAACATCTGGAAATACAAAATTAATATCATTCTTGGCCTCTTAGTTTAGTGTACTTTCCTCGCCTCTTATTTGAGAATACATCATGATCCACTCTTTGTACTATCAAGGATAATTTGGAGTAATCATCTTACTTTATAATTAAAGAGATTGTTTATATTATAAACTATATTTTGTGAACAACTGGCCATTTCAGTGGATGTTATGCTCTTTTTTATTAGTCTTTTCAAGACCAAAACACTTTTCACACAGTGGAATAATGCTGCCAAGTTGTTTTCATGAGGAATAGGTACATGTAATCCCTAGTAAGGAGTTTGAGTAGCACTTTTCCCCCCACATTTTTCAGTGTTATTCATGTTAAATAAATAGAAGGTTGCAGTGTTGTGACTCACAAAACAAAAGAAAGAATTCCTAATGCCTCTTTTCTTAATTACTGACAAATTTTTAATTAATTAATTTAATTTTTGTGAAGCCCAGATAATTTCAATAAAAGGAGAAAAAGCATGTGAATGGAGGTGAACTGCCATAGATTATTTTTACTTCATACTTTCTGCCAAGATATGGAATGGTGACTATCCAGGACTTGAGAGAAGCACATAAATATAACAGAAACTTAGTTAGCAAGGTGAGCAAGGGAATTGTTGCTTGCAAAACTTGTTTTAAGTTGTTTGCTTCACAAGATTTGCTTAAACATAAAATCAGATTGTGAAGAATTTAGACTCTTTTTTTTTTTTTTTAGTTTTCTAATGTTTTTTTTTATTTATTTATTTTTTATTTCTCCAAAAGTTTTATTGTTGTACAAGAATTTAGACTCTTGATACCAATATTTAATGCTCACATATTTACAGTTGTTGATTAGTCATTTTAAATAAAGTACAGCACAGGCGCTTGGAAGATGGTTCAGTGTTAAGAGCACTGACTCCTAAGTTCAATTCCCAGAAATGACATGGTGGTTCACAACCATCTATAGTGAGACCTGATGCCCTCTTCTGGCATGCAGATGTACATACAGACAAAGATTACATATAAATAAATAAATTTTTTTAAAAATAATAAACTACATCTTACTTGATAAGTTAAGAAGCCTCTAATTTTATTTCTTATTTGTACAGAGATTAGGAAAATCCTAGCATTTTACAGGTTAAGAATAAAATATATACACATATACAGAGTTTGGTGTAACTTCTAAATATATAGTCAACCATTTCAAAGTAAGTACGTGTCTATTTCCTCTTACTTTAACAAAATAAGTGAGGCTGAGTTTATTATAAATAAAATTAGTTTATTAAGTTTTACATTTGGAAGGCTGAAAGTTCAGTCATCATACCACCATGTCTGGGAATGCTGTGTTTGCTTGCACAACCATCGCATATAATTGTACTGTAGGAATGCATGCCAGATGAGGGCATCACATACTTAGAGAAATAGATATAAACTCCCTCTAGGCCCCACGTCTTAATGATCCTATTACCTCTTAATATCATTAAACAAGGACCATGAATCCTTCAGTGAAACCCTCTCTACATAACAATACTGCAGTACAAAGTTCAGGTTTTTTAGTTTTTACATTTTTTTTTGTTTTTAGATTGTATTTTTCAAAGAAATAACTGTATTTGCTGTTACTGTGAGGTTGCTACTATGCTTGCACTTTTCATATATTTTTGTTTTGTATCATGTTTTGTGTACACCAATTTTCATAGAAATTATGATATTATTCTCATGCACTTAATTAACTACTCATAAATGATTTGTGTCATCTTATTGTTTTAATTAGCAGACTATTCTATTGTCGTTTTAGGTTCATGAAAAATTGAATGAAACTGTTGCTGTGCTTTTTCTTATCTATTCCTTCCACGTTTCTCTGTTACTATGATTGGGTTTCTCTATGTTTGGACAAGCATATAATGGCATGTATCAACCACTTTAATGCCATGTGGAATAGTTTCTTTTCCCTACCACTCCACTATAAAACACCTGTTCATTCTTCCTTCACTTCCCAAATTTCTTTCCCACACTGTTTCCATGCTTTTACCTAATATTTTTGTACTAGCATTATTCCAACCAAAACAAAATCTAGAGTCCTGAAAATCATTTTCTGAGTATCTTTATTTTTTTTTACCAGTCTGAGACTGCAGACTTAGCCTTTCCTCTTTTCAGAATTCGCATTTTCTGGTCCCCTCCCACACCTATACTTCCTGCCTGGCTACTGGCCAATCAGCATTTTATTAAACCAATACAAATGACAAATCTTTGTAGGGTACAAGACCATTGTCCCACAGTATAGCCTCTTTGGAATTATTATCAGAATAATTTTATTTTATTTGCAAGTTTGTACCTAATATTATAGTGATATTTTATTTTATGTTGTAGTAAATAAAGCTTGCCTAAACATCAGAAGGGAAAAGCTACATCACTAGAGGTCAGGCAGTAGTGGCACAAACACTTAATTTCAGGATTTGGGAGACAGAGGCAGATGGATCTCTATGAGTTCAATGCTGATCTGGGCTACATAGGATCAATGCTATAACAAATTCAGGTGATGGTGTACTTTTAATCCCAGTACTAGGGAGTCAAGCCTTTAATCCCATCACTAAAGGAAATATAAATTCGAGGAGAGAGATGCTTAGTCTGCTTAGTCAGTTTAGTTGGCTTAGCCTCCGGTTGCCCAGCTTTGGTAAAGGTAAGACTACTCTTGTGGCTTGGCTGCTTTGTTTTTCTGCTTTTCAGGTTGAACACCAATATCTGACTCTGAGTTTTTATTATTTGTGCTACATTTAATATGATATTAGTTTGTCCATTTTTATTCTATTCCAAGTAGTAATAATACAGTTTTTTACTGACAACATAAAAAAGTCTTCTAAAAATGAAAGCTGTTAGTGAAGTGATAAAAATCAGGAAAGATAATTTTCACATCATTATGTAAAAGAGAACCTTGGAGGAATGTATCAAATTGCTAATGTTAAACAAAACTCCAGTGTTTTAAGTCTTCCCTTACTCAATTGCAACATTCACTGGATTAAAAAAAAAAATAAACGACAAGGACAATTCAAGCTCTTGTCTGTGTAGTACTATGGATGACCCATTCACTTTCTGTTCAGAAAATCTAGTTAACACTGGCTTGACTATCAATGCATTTTAACAAACACTGGTCAGAGTGATTACTTGAAAGCCTTTGTAGTGAGAATGATCTTGAAGCATAGTGTAAATAAACCCTTGAGTGAGCTGTCTCACAAACACTATTGTGATTTATGTAAAGCTCTTTGATTGTATGCATGCCTGCCTGTGATTGTGTCTTGTCAAACTCCCTTATAATAAGTAGTAATTAACTTTTGGATGTGTGTTTGTGGTGAGAAGGCAGTAGCTCTTGTTATTATTCCCTGCCAAATGTTACATAAAAGTATGCCAAGACTATTGGAGTGTGAGTGGTCAAACTTACCTCTTGATTCTTTATAATGACTTTGCCTCTTGGAAAAACAAATTTCCTTATTTCTTCGAGTAGGTGAGACCTTGATGTGCAGTGCCCTTTTTATATTGCTCTTACTATACTCCTGGACTTGAATATATACAGTCTTCAAAATTATCACAGTATAAGTGAATGTTAAAAACTTTGAGTAATATTCATTTAGAATCAAACCCACTGACACTTCACTGAAGAAAAGTGTTATATTCCCTTTCTCATCTTCTGCCAATTGCAAGCAACCTCTTGGTGAGGGGTGGGTCTTTATGTATGATTACCCTTTTCTGTTCTGCTGTTTTATTTTAACCTGTCCAGATCTTATGTGTGTTTTCACTATCTCTGTGAGTTCATATATGTATTTGTCCTGCTGTGGGATTTTTGTCTAATTTAACTTTGTATTTTGATGGTGCCTGAAAAAATATGAAAGCTGTTCTTATGCAGACTAATGTGACTGCCTAATTCATATTCAAATGCAATTTATGTTATAGTTTTTGTACCTATATCATTCAAAGATAAAGAGGAACCAATATAATAACTACTCAAAACATGATTTCATAGTGTAGTGCCTTCATGTTTAATGGTAAAAATTAAACACGATTAAAACATCATAGATCTCAAACCATGAAGCATTACATTTTTAATTAATCTGAATTATGTAGTTATATGCTTTTCTAATCAAGTATAACTTAAGGCTCCTGGGATATTTAGCCTCAGAAACAATATTTTTAAAGAGATTGAGGAATTTTCATATCTTTAACTTTCAAACTGCAGGTGGCCCTCTTGATCTTTCAGCTTAGTTGTTATGTTAGTAACTTTTGTTCTACTTTCTTGTTGCCCTCTAAGTACTTAGAAAATATTTTTACCCAGATTAATAGATTTCCTCTTGAAACTTCTGGTTATCCTATTATTGGTTTTATGGGCAACATGGCTTTGTTTCCTCACATGTAGAAGATTTTTTTTCCAAATATTACTCAATCAGCATTTAGAATACCTGTGATCTCCTTCTGCAGTTGAACTTGCTAAGTATAAATTATACTGGTAATAATGCTTCTCCAAGATGACACCAGTGGTGTTGTATTATATAAAAAGAACAATAAAAACCAAATGATGTTATTCATTTTCTTTCCTCTTGTTTTCAGTGTAGCATTCTGAAGGCATGTTAAAGAGTTCCACAATAGCCCAGAATGGAGTATAACAGAAGTTTATTTATTTGGGGACAAAACTCAGAGTAAGGCTAGATGCTCATCTGTTTGTGCTGAAAGCTGGAAACTGAATCCAGAAGAAAAGGGGTCCTACATAGGGTTTTCATCTGCACTTAGAGTACATCAAACCATGCCCCAAATGGGCTGATATCTAAAAGGCTATTGGCTGAAGGAGTTCCCACAACTGCATTTGATGTTAAATTCTGTGTAATGTTTGTCTCATATATATATATATATTCTTGTATTACTGCTATTTTATCCCATGATAAACACATGTGGTTTTTGGAGTATCAAAATAAATGGCCAGGAATACCTTTAGATACAATTTCAGATGTTAAGTTGTGATTCAACTATTTTTTTTTACACATTCTCATAATAATTTTACGAGAATTTTCTAGTTCCATTAATCTTAAGTATCATAAATGTTCAGAAAAATTATGGGCAGAGATAAATTAGTGGATAACATAGTGATTAATTTGAATCCTAAACTGTAATAAATAATAATAGCATGGTAAATTTTTATAAGCTGAAAATCTGAATTTTCCATTTTCTAAGTAAAGAATATACATTAACTACTTTTTAAGATACTAGATTAGTCTAAAATATGAGGGAGCAATGGAAATAGTCCTAGAAAGATAGTTCTTGGCAGTACTTGATTATGTTAAAAGTGTAAGTGACCATAGCCAAAAGATCGTTGGCACCAAAGGTCTTATACTAAGATGTTCATCAAGTAATGAAATTATAACTCCAAATATTGAATTCTTCATGATGTTTGTCTTATAAATATTCTTGTAGTACCACTATAATAAGTCACTGATACAAAACTGACCTTAAAAATGACGCATATGGCATTACTGCAGCTGGTCTGTTGTCCTGGAGATTCACAGAGGAGGCCTGCTAGGAATTATTTGTATTTTCCTTTTGTGTAAAGTTTTGTCTAGAAATTCACTGTGCAAACAGTAGCTATTCGCTGGCACCTGTTTCTGTTGAGGGAAAAGGAGCCTTTTATTTAGAGACCATCAGTTGCCATTTCCTCACTGTACAATGGACCTATATAAAGGCAAACATTCCAATGATGCCAAAGCTTTCAACATCAGGGTCCCATGGAAACATTGAATCTACCAATGTTTTCTTTTTACTATGCATGCCATTACATCTAAGACTTTTTTAAGAAAAAAAATAAGTTAATTCATAACCATAACACAAAAACTCCCAAACTTCAGTTTTTAATTTAAAATCCAGCAGTATGTGAAATGCTGTCGCAATGTTTTGTGTAAGCGTGCTCATTTGCATAAATATTACTTTAATCTTCTTAAGGTATTAGCAAAGTAATTTCATTATAGAAGTAATGATGTCAAAATAGCCCATAGAATATTCTTTTAGTGATCATGGAATTGTTTTCAATGTATCTATTGTTATTCCATCTAAATGATTGGGAGGTTCATGATTACTCCTTTTCAGTGTGACATTTACTACCTTTATTACTTACCAGCTGTCACTGACTCCTGACAGTTTTACCTGTCAGTTTGGTATTCTGCTAAAGCCAGCTTCTCAGTGGTCTGCCTAGCATTTTTTTTGTTTTTACAGAGCATGATTCCATGATCATGCATGCTAAGCAAGTGCTATTCCCACTGAGTCCCACCCCCTGGTCTCTGTTAGTTGTCTCTTTTTATTATTAGTATTTAGACTGTTCTTCACAAAACCTTCTGAATAAATTGAAATGTTTTGTTATTTTTTTCTGTTTTAATGAAACTTTTACTTATTAGTAGTTCTCATCATCTTTTAACCTTAATTGCTTGCCCCTGCAATCACAGCTTATTATATCTCAATGTTAGTCTCTTCTGGGATAGTTCATACAAGTGGGTCCCTTTCTCTGTAGATTTTGAAACAAATAATATATTTTATAGGTATATGTTATGTTATCATAGTATTGCAAGACATACAACATTTGGGTTGTTTATATATTTTTGCTATTGTGTATCACTAACAATACCCATTATGTGGATGGATTTCTCTCGTCTTACATTCCTAATTTTTAAGCTCTTTACCTTTTTGCTCTTATGTTACTGTTACATTACATTTGAAACAAAGGGGCTCAAGTGTAGAAATTTTATTGTAACAAGAAATACAATAGAAATTATTCCAAGTATAAGTTGATTTACTATGTCTCTTAAAACATCATTTAGAAAGTATATTCTGAAATCCTTTTTATAAACTTTTTATTAATAGGGCTGTATATGTGTGTGTATACTGAACATTCAATTCAGTGCTTAATATACAGTAGAATGTGTGTTATTATTAAATTATAAGCAAAGCACTATAATAATACTTCTAGTTTTATCTAAAGGATAGAGTTCCTTACTTTAAGAGAGTCTTGCATATCTACTTTGCTTGTCTCATGTATTTTATTAATATTTTTGTTTTCTATTTGATACCATCAGCTACTTAACAGAGCATTTACTCAACATTGCTCTATTCAAAGAGCAGCATTGTAAACAACAACAACAAAAAAAAAACCCAAACCACTATTGTACCCATATAAACCATGTGGAAACCATTATATTCTATCATTTCCAAGGCTCTGGGTTCTGTATTTTGAAAGTCTTAATCACTGTCAATCACTAAGACTTCCCACAACACAGTGCAATAAAAGTTCATAGTGTGATACTAAATTGCTGTGAGACTATTTGTTCTTCAGATATATTTACATATCCATAAATACCTCTATATTAGGTACCAATTCCATGTTGAGAAATTAAAATGTGAGGTTTTTATCTGTATGATTAAAAAACACTTAAAAACCACTTAAATTGTTTAACATTGAAATCTGGACTTTCAAAATGAACTCATTTCCAAATTAAGACAATAACACTGGAGACCAGGAAAATACCAAGTCTAATAAACTAAGTCAGTTATGTTAGAATGCTAGTAAATGTCTCTTTAAAAGGTCATCTTCATTACTTCTTCTAGTGTTCACTTTATTGGCATTCCTTTTTAAACTCTCTTCATCCTTTTCTCTCTAAAACGATAACGTGTTCTATAAGTTAAACTTGACTAAATAGAAAACTTTATAAAATATTTAATATGTTAAGCAAACTGAATCAATAGAGAATGTTTTACTATTCAAACAATGCCCATAATCACAGTTTCTTTAAGGATGTTTAAAAGCATAGGGTTAAAAATGAATAATTTTTATAAAGATTGTGTTCCACTGCTGTTAACTTTTTCATACTTATACATGTGTTTTTGTTTGCTTGCTTTAAGACAAGATCTTACTATGTAGCCCTGGCTGGCCTAGAAGTTGCTATAAGGAGTATGTTGGCCTCAAACTCAAAGCGATGTACCTACTTTTGCCTTCAGAGTTATGAGTAGTATTTTTGTTTTAAGTTATCGGTGTATCAATGTAACTTTCAAGCTCTTTACTCATAAATGTGATTAAATTCGTATCTTCACAATTCTAAATTCATGAATAGGTATTGAATTAAAAAATCCTACATTGAAAATGGATATATAAAACTGGTTTAATTTTATTTCTTTTGATGACAACCCCTTCCATTTGATATTCAAAGTTTCCCAGTAATCAGTAGGGAAGGGAAGCTGTGTCTTCTCTGAGAATGTAATAAAATGAAAATATTACATCCTTGTTTCTAACGATTTAGGAGGTATTTCAACTATTTAAAATTTGAAATCATTATTTTGGTTTTTAAAAAAAATAGCTTGGTAATTGTTAATGTGTTCATTTATTTGTGATAGTGCTTTAAAATTTAAACCTAATAGAAAATACATTTTATTAATGCTAAAAATGAAAACACAAGAAAGTACAGATTTTTCCTGATAGTATGTTGTTATACTTTAGAAACAGAAATTAATATGAAAATAAAAGTGATTGAAAAGTATTGTAATTTTTACAGTCTGTTTTCATTTGCATGTAATTAAATGATTAATAATTTCAAATATATTCTGAGTAAGCACAATTATGATGCAGATTAGTCTTCAAAAAGTTATATATTGTAGACATAGGCTTTTGTTTTTGTTATCTTACAACTCCAAAAATATAGGAAAGTGACAATCAATGTGGAATTTTCAAGTCTGCAAAATATCTTACCTCAAGATTATACAGAACCGATTTTGAATAAAAAGTCAAAACTTCGTCCTCCAGCACTGCTCTTTCATTATACTGGACTAGAAAAAAATATAGAAATCAAACTATCACCATGTAATGATTTAAAAATTTATCCACACTTGAGACCTTTGCACCATTGTGCTATTTTCACATAACCTCCTTCTGTCACGTATAAAAAATAGACTCAGACCATTATAGTTCAGGCAGAAATATATTATGACTGTATTCTCCTGCAAACTTTTTGCAACTTGAATTTTAAAAAAAATGTGTGTGTGTGTGTGTGTGTGTGTGTGTGTGTGTGTGTGTTTGTGTATGCTGGATGCAGTAATCTAGGAAAAGTCTCTATATAACAGTGAGCATGGTATTTTTCTAGACAATGTTGGTCTCAGAGGTCCCCATTAAAAAGAATAAGGATTGCTACTTCTCAAACCTTGTCAGATACTGGGTATATTACCTGCATACAAAATGGAGGCATTGCTGATACCAGGCTACCTTTATGATAACCTTCTTTATATACTTACAGGACATATCAACTGCTGTATGCATTATATCAGTGTTACCAGAGCTTTGCTTGTAAGCCTGCAAGTAATACACAGAGGAAGAAATCACAGGCCTTGGATTGTGAAATGTCTAATTCAGTCACAGTGATGCAGTGTTCAAATGAACTATAGCAGATTTAATGAGCAATCTAGGACAGAGACACATGTACTGGACACACCAGGGAGAGAGATTACATATACAGGGACTAATTAGCATGAAATATGAATACATTCATATAAGTCGTCTTGATCCATTGGAGTTCTTCATTATTGGGAATGATTTTTGCATGAAGTTAATGAAGAGAAATTCAGGAGTTATGCTGTATAAAGAATTTTAAAATAGTATTTTAACTTTTTGAATCTGCAAAGTCTCTATCTACAGCCAAAAAAGAGGTTGTAGATCATAAAATAGGGTGATCAAGTGAATATTGTTCCATTTCCTACAACATCTGAAATACATTTGGTAGGGAACAAGAAATGTCCTTCAGATAACTAGTCAACTAATTAACAAGGACTTTGAACTTGGTATCTTAGTAGGTAAACACTATATATTAAATATAATCTTGCATTTTAATAAGGTAATATGGGAATAGTATATTCCAGAAATGCACCTCTAGTCAGAGGCACAGAGCTTGGTTTTAGCTGCTTAGGAATTTTATGTAGCTTTGGCAATGATACTTGTATGTGGAATGATACTTCAAATTCATTTAATTCTAATTGAAATTTTTAAAATTCAAGGTTATAATACTCATTTGAATATTAGGCATTTAGTAAAAATCCTTTCTCCCTTATTTTCACATTTAAAAATTTACATATGAGATTTCAAAGTGTAAGTTTCAATGTAGCTTGATATATCATGGCTAGCTGATATCCATGGGAGGCCTGCCTATATTTAAAGGAAAACAGTGGAGGAGGAATGGATGGAGGCTGGGAGGAGAGGCAGGTGGAACTGGGAAGAGGGGTGAGAGGGAAGAATTTGATTGGAATGTAAAAACTAAGAAACAAACAAACAAACAAAAACTTGCCAGGGGGTGATGGTAGTGTACACCTTAGTCCCAGCACTCTGAAGGCAGAGGCAGGATGATCTCTGAGTTCTGACAGCCTGGTCTACAAAGTAAGTCACAAGATAGCGCACAGAGAAACCCTATTCCAAAAATAAAACAAAACGGAGTAAACACAGCTAGTTTCTGGAACTGTTATTTTCTCACTCCTCCTAGTCTTCAAAACAATTTGAAATTGGATTGCCAAATATATACTTTAATGTTAACATCTCATTTTTATTTTACTTTTGTAACTTTTTTGTATTTTGTTTTGCCAAATATCTTATAAACTGCTATAGAAATTCGTATGAAAGGAAATTCACTATTTTTCACATGTAAAATTAGACTGAGAGTAACAAATAGAATAGTTCATAAACTGGCATAGGGCTGTGCTGACTAGCAGTGAAATAGACTGCACTTGGTGCATGAACTCACAGCTTGTGCACAGGGAATTATGTAAGTGGTATGGTGAATTACTAGAGATGGTGAAATAAACCACAATATTAGAATAAAGGTATAAATAATCAGCATTTTATATATTCTGGTCTAAACAAGTCAGTGGTCTATTCATTTGACTATTGTGCTACCTCTTGAGAGTTGACTAGCCAGAGGTAAACTGGTTCTTTGTATGAATACACTTACATTATCCCTTCCATTTTCCTCTGTCAAATTTCTGACTTTTTTATAATTAATGTTACAACAACCTACTGCATTCATTTAATTTTTGTTCATATATACAAGTAAAGTCTAGAGTACATACATGGAAGTAACTGACCACTGGGATTTGATAGCCTATCATGGGGATCATTCCAAGAGAAATGCAGTCCCCCCTCATTCACCAGACATTAACCACCTGTAGTTTTCCATCTAGGTGTGTGACCTAGTGAAGTTCCCTCATCCATATTGCCATGTTGATTGGTGTGGTTATTGTGTAGTTCTTGTTTAGGTAACTGTATTATTGAGAGTTTGTGAGAACAGTCAACACCCTTTTTCTGTGTAGAGCCACTGCCTAGCTCTTAACACACTCCCTCTCCTAAAATGTTCCCAGAAACTTACTTGTCCAGGCTGTGCTATAGATGTGTAAATTCGAGATCTATACACCAAGGTCACATATTCTCTGCTTATTGACCACTGTGGTTCTCTGTAGAAGCTTCTTTTATGAGACATGAAAGCTTCACATACCTGTGGGTATAAGGATAAGTATTTTGAATAGAGTTACATGCTATATTGGTTTTCGAAAATGACAATACTATGTTCTCTTTTAGAGCCAAGAGTGGTTTATAAGTTTAGCCAAGAGTAGTTCATAGGTTTATAGTACCAGGCATGAGCTCTCTCCTATTAAGCAGGCCTGGCAGACATCTGTTGGTTTCCCCCAAGATATAAGTGCCAATATTGAACTGTTGCAGATACCCTGCCAGGCCAATGGTTGTTGTGGTTCTATATTTTAGGCATTTCGTATTAGAGTGGTATAATTTTTCTTATTACCTAATGATCTTACATTCTTATATTAACCCATCATTACCTTTGTTACAGTTGGTAGTTTTTTACTCAGATATTCTTTCTTTATTAATTTGGCTTTAAAGTATTTTTAAGATATATCATTGATTTTGTTATGGTAATAATGATTGTTTTGTATGAAATGAAATTGATGGATCTATATAAACAAGAATTTCTTTACAACTGAAAAGTTATACTTTAGTTATATTAGTAACTGAGTGGCATATAATAACTCTAATATAGACGGCTCAAGAGAAATTATCCAAGGTGTACTATTCATTATCCCTGGCTTCCATTCAAATGGAGTTGTATGTGTTATTTTCATACTCGCCTTCTTGAGTCTCCATCTGTGACAGTCTCTTGGCAGGATTTCAATCCACTCCTAAGTTTCATCTCTGTAGTTGGTACTGAGCCAGTTTTTCCAGCTTCAAGAAAGAGATCTCTATTAATGCACATTTAGTATCTTGGAACTCTTGTGGTTGTGAATGTACTAGTCAGCATGGAGGACAGGCAAATATTTTGAAATTAAGGAGGTCAGGGATATGTAATGAAACTGAAGCAGATCGAATTGTAAATGACCCTTAAAGCTGATGGTCTAAAATTGTCACTCCTTACATGAGAGAGATCAAGACAGGCTGTTTTGTTTGCTTTCTCAAACTTGGTGATTCGTTGGTAGACATTATGCTAGAGAGATGTAATAATAGAGACTAAACATGTAACGTTTTACTCAACACTTTAGTTCCGATATTTTTACCATTACAGAATTTTAAGGATAAGACTTAGCGAATACTCAAATTGTAAGTGTGTGCTTGTACACCTGTGTGTGTACACATGGCTACATGAATATGTGCATGATGAGCATTTTGAAATGTTTACAGTTGTATTTGGTATGAGGCATTAATATGGAAAACATTTATTAAACACATTTGAATGTTTGTAAACATAGTGAGATAAAAGCAAGTGTTTTTACAGTTTCTATAACTTAGAGCATATCTCAGTTAATTTCAGTGTTATTTCAATTATAAACCCTACAACAGTTTTTTTTTTCCCCTGTGGTCATTGCTTGTGAGCTCCGTAAATTGACTTCTAGAAATAATTGGAGCTTTCCAATGAAATCTATAATTCTCTTCTGACAAGACAGGATTGTAGTTACATCATCAGATGTCACAGCTGTGACCAAGAATGCCACAACGTAGTGTATCTTGTCTGGTGATATAAGGTCTATGCTTGCATCAAATATATTTTAATTTTCATGTACATCTCAGCCGTATTATTCTGTATTTGTGAGTATTTTCAATTTAATATGTAGACTTACACATTTTATACATGTTGTAGGTGCATATGTACTGCATTTAAGAAATCAAAACAATAATACAAATAGTGCGTTTTTTATCTGCTCATGCCTTTATTTGGTGATTGTAACCTTTCATTAGAAATGATAATAACATTTTATCTTTACACGTTCACTGTTTTAACAACAACAATATTGAGAAGTTTTTGTTTGTTTTGTTTTGAACATATGGGTAATATTTCCTAATTGGAAAAAAATTATTGTACTTTCACATGCATATTAAGCTATAAAAGAAAAGTAGGATCTATTGTTTGTTCAGTGTTCAAGGAACTAGAGAACATAAGTGTATACTGTATCTGTATGGATTTTAAGAAATTAATATTGTCATCTCTGTTTGTCAGTGATTATGAAATACCTCTTGATGACATTTAGCCCTTCTTTGGCTCATTTGTTCTTTCATTCATTGGTACATGTTTCCCCCCTGTAACCATTCATTGATAACTTCCCATGGTAAAACATTCAAAGGACAGATGATATAGGAAATTGACAGTATTTGCATATCTAGTGTTAAAATGAGGTAATGAATGAGAAAAAGCTTTAAAAGGGAGAATGATTTCCTGACAGGGTGTTTTGCTTATAAAATGTTCACTTCAGATTAAATGGGAATGTCATGACCCAATTATGTTTCAGATACTCATTTGTGGAGAAGTGAGTCGTCATTTTTTCTTTCTGTGATGGGTTTTTCTTTTTATTATTTCAATTATAAACTGACAGTTATATTCTGAACATCAATGTTTTTCTCAGAATTAATTTTCGTTGGTTCTGGGGAAAGCTAAGTTAATAGTAAATTCAAGTTTATTTAATATATTTTCTTTTATAGAATTTCTTCACTATATGTATTGATTAATGAAAAACTATTACAGTGCTTTTGTTTCTTTACGCAAATCAAACATATTGTTTATGCACTGAAACAAAACATAATAAATACCAACATAAATGAACATAAATGAGTTTGTATTGAATAAATGTATTGCTAAAGTTGGAATTCACAGTAGTTGAGAAAAATCAAAATGAATGCATTTTACATAAGATTTTGTACGTGGAATAGAATCTGTATTTGTGTGTTCATTATAATATTCTCAGAGAGTCAATCTGTTAATAGAAAGTTAATTAGATAAACAGAATGTGATGTACTATCACATGCATATTAAGGTATAAAAGCAAAGGAGGATCTGTTGTTTGTTCAGTGTTGAAGGAACTAGAGAACATAATGCTAATTAATGCATGAAGAGACACAGAAGTACAGATACCTCATGTTTTCACTTATAACTTAAAAAGTGAATCATAAATAGAGAATAGAACATTGATTGTTATCTGGAATGGCTGCTCATAGTGAGAGAGTATGACAAGGTGTCATCAATCTGTGCATCGGTTGAATATGAACAATAATGTCCAACATTCAGAATCACAGGAAAATTATCCTCTACAGCAATTAATTGACTATATCAAAATAGTTTACAGAGATGTGTATTAATCACTTTTTATTCCATTAGAGATATCAAGATAATAAATTTATAAAGGAAATGTTTCTTGTTTATTCATCGATTTAGAGGCTTTTGTTACTAGTGTTTTTGACCAGCTCCCATTAGCACCTAGCTGTGGACCAAGTGATTATATCACTATTGGCATTCACTACTGGCACTACTGGAGGTTATTCATATCCAACATGTAGCAAAAACAATTTTACTCAAATGTGAAGAAATGATAGATGTCTGAAGTGTTACTATGTTGGACAAACCTGACATGTTTATTTCTCATATGCCTTCATGGAAATACCACACTGTAGTCCATTCATATATATAATTATTAGGTACCAACTAATCTCTCTATTTGTTTGCCCATCTATCTGTCTGTCAGTCCATCTACCTACCCACTTACCTACCTACCTAGATAGCTATCTTTCTGTTTTTATCTATATCTATTTAAGTAAATAAAACTCTACTGAAAATATTTTCAGTTTTAAACAATCACAGTATTTTAATCTTAGAATTTAAAATCCTGTTTATCTCACAGTATCTATAGTTGAAAATATATGGCAATTCAGATTTACTAATTTAAGCATTTGAAGATATGATTTGACTTTATTCATTTTGTTTGTCGGTTCTGCACTTGTATATAGTGCATTCTGATTACTGTTCCCTCTCCCTCTTTGTTCCTATCTCTATTGATTGTACACCCACCAGTTCCTTTACACTCTTACTAGCCAAGATAGATCCCCAACCCGAGGTTTCAGTCGGTAGAGCATCAGACTTTTAATCTGAGGGTCCAGGGTTCAAGTCCCTGTTCGGGCACCACTGTAGACCGCCTCGACGGGTTACTCTGTCTAGGGTTTGTAACCCGCCTGGCTGGTCAGTTATTCCAGGGTCACGGAGAGGCACCACCTGAAAGACATAGGCTGATAAGAGGAAGAAGGCTAGGCATATTTGTCGAAGCCTCCGTTTATTAGAGTCATGGTTACAGCTTATATAGCCCCTGGATGAGGAGCTTGGGGGGCTGGGGCATGGGATCTTGCCACATGGTCCATGCCCCTCACGTAGTCCAAGAGGTTATGATCAGTCAGGTCACGATTCCTTGGTCAGGAAGTCACAAGTTGACCCACCTAGTTGTCTAGATAGTCTGGAATGTGAGGCAGGTTCCGTTAACAGATAGCTCTCTATTAACAGTTAATTTGGGTGTGAGATAGGCTTGGTCAATAAGACTATTCTCAATACAATTGAGAAGTAGAGCTCTCTGCAAAACTCCTCATGGCGGTGCTTCCTATAATAATTTGGGGGGACACAGCTCCTGACACCTTTCCATGACTCATGAAGATGGCCCTTGTTAAACTAAATTAGTTACAAAGCCATTTATTTACTTTTATGTAAAATAAAAGTCTGCAAAATCAAGTAAATGCTATCTTTAAAAACAAACAAACAAACAAACAAACAAACAACTTTAGGCCCTACTCAAGACGCTGCATCACAGAAAATTTTACCCGCCAGAACAGTTTATAATGTTCCAACTGTTCATGTTAGTGAGGTTAGAGATGTCTTCTTTGTTGATTGAATGCTACTTTGTGAATGTGAGCAAGCTTTGTCAGTTTTAGCTTTTCAATTTAAGAGTACTTACATTAGTTATTTTACACAAAATACTTTAATTTGTACAGAGAAGAGCTGATTTCTTTAAAGCTTTGCCCATGGAGTGCTTTAGATATATTGTATTAAACCAAACCTTAGAATTCAGAGAGCAAAGCACAGCAACGTTTATAGCTTGGGATATTTTAAGTTTTATGGATATATTTTATGTTTATATCCTAGACTGAGGACTTAACATTCTGGTACACACACACACATACACACACGCATGCATACACACACAGATTGCAAAAAACAAGGGTCAATTCTTTATATATAATTTAAAATAGTAATATTTGATCTTTTCTGGGGGCTAGTTTTAGAAGAACAAACATTTCTGAAATTTAGTAGAAAGTACTGTATTCATGCTTTTTATTCTTTGAAAAGCATTTTGAGGGCCATGCATGAATGCTTTTTGTAAATAGCGAACCAATTAAACAACACTACTAATACAATAGAGATATGGCAAGACCAGCAAGAAGATCACCATTTCCGACTGTGGACAACTCTAATTCTTTTGACTTGCGGGCTTCTTACCTACCAGACCATTCCTTCTGTAGCTCAGGAGAGCACCCCAGCCCTATCTGCTTGCAGTACTCTGTAATCTCTGATCTCACTAAAGTTCTTTGGGTTCCATATTTTCCTCATTCCACTTCAAGTCTAGCTGGATTGCAGAGTTAAGTTTATGATTATGAATAAAAACTAAGTAAGAACTGTTAAAAAAATAAATAAAAATGGAAAATAATCTCCCTATCTTCAGAGCAGAAACTTCCCTTAATTTGCATTTAGAAAGCTCTAAATTAAAATGCTAAAGGGAAGACAAACAATTTCAGTCACTGGTGCTGGTACTGTAAATACAACTGGTTTACTTGATATAATTTTAAATGAATACTCCTGATATTAAGACATCATGTTCAATCATCATGCAGTAGTAATCCACAGAATGATAGAAAGTTTTTTGCTTTGGACACAGTTTCTACCACATTTAAATATTAATTTATTTTATATCATCAAATTAAATTTTGACATCTCTATACAGAAATAGTTAGATATAAAGAAGAATGACTGAATGGTTTGCCTATGTTGGTTTTATTTCATTTGTGAACCATTGTGAGTTTGAACATACAGCAAAGAAAATATGTAATAATGCTTATTCTTTTAAAATCCATGATAAGTGTTATGAAATTGTGATGTTTCAGTCAAAAATATGGAAAATGTCTGAAGAATTTACACTCAAATTCTGCACATGAGCATATAGGTTTTTGATATACTTAAATTTCCTTTTATGGTCTGTGTTTTTTGTTAACACAGCAATGTTTACAACATTTATTTTCAACTTCTTTATCTGCTCAGGTCTTAATCCCTAAAATATGTACTGAACAAAATAGACCTTCCTCATAATACAATGACAAATATAGATGCCATAGTCCAAGACATTCATCAACTTTATCCTTATCACTTTCCCTAGGAACATCCTTTTGACTAATGAAAGGTAATTCTTGTAATTTTTTTATAGATTCAAGGCTCCTTTAAAGAGAAGAACTGTTACAGTAGAGGGGGAAAAGAAGCTAAAATAAGAAGCCAGGAGGAATTAGAGGTATGACAGGAGAATTAGAGTAGAAGCAGAACATAAAGAAATTAAATCAGAAAAGCACAGAGTGAGAGATTCATTTGCCCTCAGACACCCCGAGTCCTTTGCTGACTGCAGGTCCTCTATGAACCAAGGAGGGCCTTTGGGCGGGCTCCCAAAGGCTCTCATTAGTGGATTATTTTGAAATTATATCTTCTCACTTTAAGCTCCATTTCTCTTAACTTTTCTCATATTCTGTCAGCCATATACTCTAGATTCTTCCTTTTGCCTCTTTCTTTCACTTAGTGAGCATATCTTCTGTTTTCTGGTGGGTATCAGTTTTATTTAACACACATACACTCACTCATACACACACACACACACACACAAACTTCTTGAGAATACAACAGAAGCTGTTTTTAAGTATAAGAAGTACAGTAATTATTATGTCTTAATCTTTGTCTCATTTTCTCTTATGTCCTTTAAGTAATTTCATTTGGTTCTGTTACAGATCTACTAATTTTATCATTTATTAATATTCACTAAAATTTCACTGTGTTATATTTCTTTAAAACATTTTAAACATTTTTGCTCTTTGTACATTTTTCTCCACAAAGATATATATTAATCTTCTAAGAAGGGTTTACTGATCTTTATAAATGATTAACTTTGCATTTACTATGATTCTACCAACCTAGGAGCAGGTTATACTTTTCCTTTTCTTTTACACCTGTGTATGTCTGTGAATTTTAGGTTGTATCCAGGTTAGTTTTTTACTTACAAATTCTCAGAGAAAACTTTTACATTTTTTACTCCACACCAAGGATTGATATGGACAGTTTTCTTTTCAAGTCCCCAGAGAGATGAGCAAGTTCATTTCTAATTTGCTGTTAAACTGACCTACAGTCGAGAGTAGCTTCCAGAACGATTTTCTCTTATTTTTCCACTTTATTCAGGCCAATGGCTTGGTTTCCATTCCTCCATATTGGGACTTTGCAAATTGAAGCTTAAGTTAATCTTCACTCAAGGTCAAAGCTTCTGCTTCCAATGTTTATCCTCTTTGGCATCTGAATATTGCTTCCTTTATTTGATATTCTATATGTTTCATGTTATTTTTAATATATTCAGAAAACTAGAATCTTTTCACTAGAAGATTATGCCAAGATTTATATTTTTTAATGCTATACTTTGAGAAACAGAAATTTGGGGGAAATTTTTACATTAAAATTTGATGTCCAGATTTTTAAATCTTATTTACAGATTTCTAGATATGAAATTATGCATATTTGAATAGAGAAAATGCTGTACCTTGCTTCTTCTTGTTAAACTTAACTGGGCAGTAGTATTTATTTTAAAAATATATTAATATAACCATCTATTGCATAATAAGAATAATTCTTGTGCCATTTTGTTTGAAAAACCTGTTTTTCTTAGTTTTAGTTTCCTATGAATAATACTAAGTTTATATTCTTAAGTAATGGAATAATGCTTTAAATGGGAAAAAATTACAAAAAAAAATTTAAAACAGCATAAATGCAATCAACACAGATCTTTGTATTATCAATGAATCAGTGATCATAAGTGCATATGTAGTTTTGTGTGCAGACTTATTGTTTGTGAGATCATGACTTGGGCACTTTGAGTGAAATTTTTATACCTGCAGTTTCTTTAGTTTCTAGGCGCACTTACAGAAGTTCTGCTTATCATGTAGTGTGACATTACACTGGAACATTTTGCCACAGGAAAATTTGCCACCCATAATGTGTTTTATAAGGGGAATACAAATGCTAGTTGGTAGGTTTCCTACTAAAGGTAGAAATTTAAAAGGAATCCTAGACTCCCCAGTATTAAATGTAATACATATCAATTAATGATTGTTGCATCTTGGATGCACACATGTGTGTACCCACACATACATATATAATTATATAGTACTAGTTTTAAGCTTTTGCTACAAATAAAAACAGTTTTAGATTCAGAAAATAAAACGTTCAGTTCAGTAAGCATTATTTTCAATATGAATAAGTGTGTTAAATTGACATTAATTTCTAATGATGGTCAAGTTGTTACGGATAACACTTGGAAGCTAACACAAATTGAAATACCTTGCATCTGTACTGTTGACAAACTGTTTATTAAATGTTACATCATGATAGGAACAAAATATAGTAGAGGCCCACAGAAGAAAACAGCAAATTATGCTATAAGAGTTCAGGAAGGAACCCCTGAGGAGCTGGCATTTTAGTCAAGACAAATTTGTTCAAACATGGAAATTATAGTATACAGAACACTTTGCAAAGATATTCTGGCCTAGAATTTCATGACTTATAAATATTGAAGAATATTTGGTTGTCTCGAACACTTGGGAACTAGGGTTTTTGAGTTTATTTGCACCTAAGTTTGGAAAGTCATAAGTGCCACCTCATAGATAATGAACAAATTAAGATAAGCAATAACATTTTAATATTTCTAAAAAATAATCTAGTAGTAAATATTTAAAATAATTTTAAATAAAGTAGAAAATTTTAAAACAAAATTTGAGGAAAATATTATAAAGTCATAACAGTATAATATTATGTATAGAGTTAATTATATATAACATATATAATATTAAGTATAATAGTTACACATCTTAATACTTAGTTTTAGCTGTGCATCATGAAAGTGACAATAAATCAAAGAAGTCTGAGCTTTAAAGTCATTGAGAAGAAACTTTTAGGAATAGTAAATATAATTTAACACAGTATATATGTATATGTATTTACCTAGTGTATATTAATAGAGTTGGAAGATAGCAAGGTGGTTCCTATATTGAATTATGAATGCATGACATAAAGACCAAAGAATAGAAATTTGATTAACTTATCATCTCAGGAAACAATACATGCATTGTCTTCTAGTGATCAGCTTCTTGCAGATTTTTTTCCAATATGTATGTTTATGTGTTTAAGCTTCGTTTATTACTTGGTTTAGAAGCTTTTTAATGTAGCTATGTATTGCAGACTCAGCTGTACTTCCCTTAGCAATGATAAACTCCAGCATTTAATAACTGACCAATATACAGTATTTTCTCTATTATTGAATCTGTCAGGTTTATTTTGTTATATATATATATATATATATATATATATATATATATATATATAAAACAAAATATATATATATATATATATATTGTTGTTGTTGTTGTTTGTTTTGTTTTTTGAGACAGGGTTTCTCTGGTTTTGGAGCCTGTCCTGGAACTAGCTCTTGTAGACCAGGCTGGTCTCGAACTCACAGAGATCCACCTGTCTCTGCCTCCCAAGTGCTGGGATTAAAGGTGTGCGCCACCACCGCCCGGCTATTTTTTATATTTTTAATTTTATCATCAGTAAGTCGGGACACTTTCATTCTACTTTATATGGAAATGTAGACTCTATGCAATTATTAATTACTATAATTACTTAAGCAAAGTACTTACCACTTTATTTTAAAAGCAATAATAATGACCACAAACTTCAAAAGAACTCTAAAGAAATTCTTACTGAATAGACATCTTTTGGGAATGTTAAATAATTACCTCATGATTGAATTATGATCTTATGTATAAGTGGATATGGTGATTGATTTATACTTCTGTTCTTTTTCTCTTAAGACAGTTTACTCCTTTATCATCTTTATTAGAGGAATTTGCTATGTGTGGTATGCTTACCTGTAATTGAAGAATCCCTTTTATTTTACTCCATACTGTTTTAGGTTGCACGATGTTAAGTATTTGTGGGAGGTGGCATGGAATATGGACTGACATTTACAGATGTTTCAACTCAGTGCTGTTCCCTCTGTTTTCTATTTTGCATGCCAGTTCAGCTAAGCACAACAGTAGGCCAATGTGCTAAAAGAGGCAGTTTGTCAAAATGGGATCCTTACCTTGAAGAGGTAATATGATCATTACAGAGTAGAAATATACTGAGTGAGATACTTATTAAATAAAATATAATATGATAATAGTGGCATTAATAGCTACTGTTAGAAAGGGAATTAAATATTTACTTTGCTCTGGGTACTGTTACTGAATGGTAAGTAATGCTCTCCTTAAAGAGACATAGGATGATAGAAACAACCACCTTTCATACACAATTTAAAGATTTAATTGAGGCGATATTTTGACATCATGTTGGATAAAGGTTTCTTAATGATAGTGAATCTTTATTGGGTAAGATTCCACCACCAGCAGCACAAAGAAATTTACTCTATCTTTAATTGCATTGCATTGAGATTGTTTGAGAAAGCATATATTATCACTAAATCAACACAGAAGTTGTTTGGAATATCTTTTTTAATAAGGCCACAAATACATTCAGTAAGTCGAGGGAGCCACCTATTGTCTTATTGCAGACCATCTAGCTGATCCCTCTGTACTTAGAGTGGAGAGAAGCCTTAATAACTACCATTAGGTTTGTATATTGTCAGATTTCATACTTTCAGGACACCATGGGCAACAAGATAACAGTCAATTTATCAACTTCAGCTAATGATGTAGATAAATACCCATATTTCATTTTAACCTCAATATGACAAAATTAAATAGTGTTCTAATCTTCTTTAGTGGTTTGCTATTCAGTAACTCTTTCTATGCCAATAAACTGGCATGAACTGCTATTTCTGTGTCATTAACTATTAATCAAATCACTTTTGCTCATTTATTGTGTCACATAGACAGTGTTGTTATATTCTTTGGCATTAATATTGACAGAAACTTGTGGGATATATTTGTTGCATGCATCTTTTATGATCTAGGCATTAAAGTTTTTTTTTTTTCTGATGCTAGCTGGTATAGTGATACATTCTTCTTTTCATGTGACAGAACTTTTTTCATTAGAAAAAAGGTGTGCTACACACTAACTGTCTGTATGGACTTATTTTCCTATTTAATTTTGTTGAAGAGAAACTTTGGGAAGATTTGGGCAATTGTATCACCTTGTCTCATTCCATTATAGATATTGATGCATCATGGATCACTGAACAGTATAATCTCTTTTGCACAGTTTCTATTGATCTTGTCCAGTAAATCATTGTATGCTGGGTTTGTTCTGAAATCATTTGTAGCATAAAAGCTGTTCTTGAATTTGAAAATCAGGTACCTTCTTATAATAGGCAAACTCATAGAAAGTTTGAATTCATTCATTTTGTCTCCTTCACACTATAGATAGGAATATTTTTCCCACTGTCTAAAATGAGTGGTATGTACTTACTGTTTCCATTTGATTATTTCCTGTTTCCTATAATATATGATCTTAGTTACATTGAAATCACTGTGTATAGTCTGTCATGACTTGTTTTCTTCTGTAATTTTTGTTCTTGCAGAATTTAGATGTGCTTGATCTTCCTGTGATATGATATTGTCAGTGTCTCTTATTAAACTATGCTCTGTTTTACTTTCGGGACATCACATACTCCTGTTTTGAAACACCTTTTTGATTATTCTTTTTGTCCTAACATCATTATTATTCCTGCTCTGAGCCTATCCTTTGGTATCTTTACTGCAAACAGTCTGAAGTCAGATGGTTATCAACCTCACACTCATTTTCCTACACCATCATCTATTCAGTATGATCTCTTGAACATTTTGTTCTGGAGGAGACGTTAATGGGGAACATAAAATATACTCTCTTTGTTTTGAATTTCTGACACAGGTAAGACAATAAGGTACATACATGTGCATTAATGAAATTAGCAGTAATAGGGGAAGGGTGTTATTACTGCTGTTGGTGAAGATAATGTAAGTAGAAAAAGTTTAATAGAGACTACCATGCCTTCTTTTTGTCTAAATCAACAGATAAAGGTTCAGCAGCCAAAAAAAAAAATGTGAAGGGAGGTAAACTCAATTTTTTTTGCAGCTACTCGAGAGTCTTGTGTAGGCAGACACTGCTTGTTCATTCCCCAACCACCAACACCCAAAATAATCACGCAGAAACTGAATTAATTATAACACTGCTAGGCCAATAGCTTAGGCATATTCCTGGCTAACTCTTAGATCTTAAATCAACCCATTTCTATTAATCTTTGTATCGCCATGTGGTTGTGGCTTACTGGTAGGGTTCCGTCTACCATCTGTCTCCTGCAGCAGCTACATGGCATCTCTCTTTGACTCCACCTATTCTCTCTATATATCTCTTCCAGCCTGACTATATTCTGCCTTACTATAGGCTGAAGAAGCTTCTTTTCTTAACTAATGGTAGTAAAACACATTCACAGCATATAGAGGAGAATCCCACATCAGTCTTTTTGCAACTTTTCTATTTTAATTGTGTTTGTCTTTGCTATACAGTAGGCAGGACTCACAATTAGAATGCTACAAATATTTCAACCTGTATTTGGCACACAGTGTAGCAGTACATATAATAACTCACTCCAGGACAATAATAAATTTAAAATGTAACTATTATGAAATTAAGGTCCAGATGAAAAGCAGAAGAAGGGAGAAGATGAGCAAGGAAGTCAGGACCGTGAGGGGTGCATCCACCCACTGAGACATGGGACCTCACCAAGGCCAGCTGGACTGGGACTGAATGAGCTTGTGATCAAACCAGATTCTCTGAATGTGGCTGTCGATGGGGGCTGACTGAGAAGTCAATGATAATGGCACTGGGATTTGATTCTACTGCATGTACTGGCTTTTGGGAGCCTAGTCTGTTTGGATGCTCACCTTCCTAGACCTGGATATAGAGGGGAAGGCCTTGGACTTCCCACAGGGCAGGGTACCCTGACTTCTCTTAGGACTGGAGGGGGAGGGAGGAGGGAAAGGGGGGAGTGGGAGGGAAATGGGAGGAGAATATTTTTAATAAATAAATAAATAGATAGATAGATAGATAAATAAATAAATAAATAAGCTAAACCCACAAAGGAACACTTAACTCCTCCCTCTACCTTGCTGCAACCAGGTAAAGATGTTTTTAATAAGCAAAATTGTTTCTTTTCTGTGTTTACTCTCACCTACTTTATATAATAGGAGTGGGTTTTATTAAGGAATATTTCAGTCATTCTTAAATGACTCATGAGATTTACTTCCAGAAGATCTATATGGGAAGCCAGATACACTTATGTTTGTTTCATTCTTTCTCATGCATTGTCCTACCAAGTTTTAGAGTTCTTTTATATATACATATTAAGTATATAAATGAATGGGTTTCATGGTGATATTTCCATATGTGGAAAATGTCCATCATGAAACCACATTTCCAACATGTTTTATAGTAATATTTTAGAAATCTATTATTCCCTATTTGCCAATTTGAAGCCATGTGTGTGGGGATTGTGTGTGTTTGTATGTGTTTGTGTGTGTGTATGACACCCCTTTTTCAGATTTTATGTGTTGACTTCTTGCACCTTCTCTGTAGTTATAACCAGTACTTAAGTTTAGATTCAAAGCATTCTGGGCTAAAAGCAGAGTGGTACACTTTTAGGCAGCAGTCACAGGGAAGCAACAATGATCCCCCACAGTGATAGGACTGAAGTGGCTAGGGTGAAGTAAAGGCCAGCCTAATGGCAAGCACAGCAGGTTTGAAATGTTTTAGGAGGAAAAAGAACCAGCAGGTTGCTGTCCTGCTCCAGTCAAATTCATTTGCTATCTGTGACTATTAGCAGCTGCTTCTTATCTGGACTATTACTTTCTCTTTTATCTTTAATAAGTTTGTGGTAAAACCTTAAATTATAGGCATTTCTTCTTCTAGCACGATGAAGATTTTACTTTAATAAATTTTAAACGTGCTTTAACTTTGATTGTAATAACTCTACCCATATTCTGTACATTTCTAAAAGCTAAAGAATTTTGGTGGCCACACATGAGATAGTTTTGTACAAGCAATGTTATTCTTAATCATTACATTTATCTTATATATACCTGTATAAATATCACAGGGCCCTCTGTTATTTAACATGTTGCCTCAAAAATTAATGTGAACTGCACAGTAAGCAACACCTAATTGTTCTCCAATAAATTATTAGGGTTATTTTTTTGGTTTTTTTTTTTTTTTTTTTTTTGGTTTTTGTTTTTTTGGTTTTCCGAGACACGGTTTCTCTGTGGTTTTGGAGCCTGTCCTGGAACTAGCTCTTGTAGACCAGGCTGGTCTCGAACTCACAGAGATCCGCCTGCCTCTGCCTCCCGAGTGCTGGGATTAAAGGCCTGCGCCACCACCGCCCGGCTGGGCTTATTTTTTGTATAATATTTTATGTTTTGCATTAGTGTTAAAAGTACTATTACATGGTATTATTAAAAAATGGTTATTATTGGAGACAGTTTCCAAGCCGGGTCCTCATCCAAGAACTGTTTTTATTTAGTCCTTAAAATAAATTATTTAGTCCGTGTCTACCATATCTGCCATTTACATTAATAAAACACCTCATGGAAATTCATTACTAAACATAATCAATTGAATGGTGATATATTTAATGATATACATACACAAACACACACTGTGACACACACAAAAACAGGAACTAGTTGTGACTGTCAAGGACTCAATATAAAACTGTATTAACTTGTTTAAAATGGTCTTATAAATTTAATTCATTTATTTTGGTAAGCAACTTTTGTGTTGTACTCAGGTGATCCTTATTCTCGTTATATGTAGTTGGTATCATCATGCCACTAGCTCAGAACCTAGCCAAAATTTACTTGACATAAAGCAGAGCATTACATTTAGGAATATATACTTCTACTCAAGTTTTGTCCTTGTGGTCTATTAGTTTAAAACATACAGGCTTTAGCGTGATTGATAGTATGCAGTAGTAATGAAACTAGCCGTGGTGTGTTCTCTTAGCATTTACCAAGCTTAACTTAGTAGATACAATAAATAGTTTTTAAGAATTCAGCTTTTATGCATTAAAATACTTATTTTACATAGTCCAAGTCCTTACCTACCTTGGCTGTTTTATTAACAGATAATATAGAAATGTTTAGAGAAGTAGTTTGTTTTTTATCCACTGTTTAGTTTCCAATGACTGATTTATTTTCTTTTTCTTGTACTGTTTTGACAGCCACAACTATCTATATAAAAAGGAAAGAGGCAATTTATACAATATCGTTTATGAATTTTATGTGTACAGTGCAGTCACTTTTATTTAATGTGAAATACATTCTTATTTATTCTAGAAATCTGTATATACGAACTATTGTGGTATACAAATATATGGAAAGTCCTTGAATTTAGAAATGCATCCTTTTCTTAAGTGTCTTAAAACTCAGTAAATCATTGGCATTGAGGATCAGCTGCCATTGACCAAGAATTTCCATTTAGTGTTAGTTCTGAGATTAAGAGAAAATGCAAAGAGGACTTTTGGGGATTGCTATTGATAGTTTTTGACATAGTTCAATATGGGGTTCCTTTATTGTGTCAACTGAGTTTTCTGTATTATATACTTTGGAACAGTTGATTCAAACTTTGATAATAATACGTGAGGTTTTATAGATACGTCCATCCTGAGACCTTTCCTGTGGAGATTCTGACATTCTTATTCAATAGGTAAATGTATAGTTAGAATTCACATTATAACTAAGTAATAGAAGAGAATGGAAGAATGAAGCCAATGTGTTAGATATTCTTCCAAAATGCTGGATGATGTAATAGGGAACAATAATAGTCTGAGAAGATAGAGGGTCAGAAGTCTGTCCTAAGAATAGAACCTTTGTGCTTATTTGAATTTTATTCTTCTAATGTTTTCACATTTCCAAATGAGTCTCAAATACTACCTTTCTCCTTTCAAATCTAAAGTTGCCAGCAGGCTAAACCTAACTTTAAGAACAAAGAAAGAAGCGAAAAGTTCAGGTACTCTATTTTACCCTCGCAAAAAGATTTCCTAATGCTTCGATCACCTTCAACAGATTACACTGGTGTAGCTTCCGAACTAAAGAAAATTACTGCAGAAAGATAAAATTGAAAGCAGTTGGAATCCAAATGGCAAAAACAGAGACAATATTGCTTTGCTTATTTCCCATAGAGCTCATCCAGCAACAAACCAAATTGAAACACTCAGTAATATTTTTGTGCATAAAGTAAGAAGAGAAGAATATTACATAAAATTCAAAGTCTAGATTTATCTGGGGTTTTTTTGTAGATTTTAGTTCTTCAGTTTACCTTAAACCAATGAATCAATCATTACCAAACATATTCAAACCTAATAATAGTGGCAAAGTAGAAATTGATTTTATAATTTCATTAATGTTGATTTGGTTTTGTTATAATTTTACATGAAGACATATAATAAAATTATATGAGAATCCAGGAGGGAAAAAAAATGGCTGTTAGTGTGATATCAGATGGCTGATCACTTTAAGGTAGATATTTTTAAAAATCATGAGGATTTGGTGATTTATTATATTCATGCTTTTTGAAAACTAGAATTATTAATCAACAGTTATACTAGGACACTTCTAAATATTGTTTTACAAGGAAAATATTTAACATTTACTCCCATATTTAAAAGTAAAAGTAAGGCCGGGCGGTGGTGGCGTACACCTTTAATCCCAGCACTTGGGAGGCAGAGGGAGGTGGGTCTCTGTGAGTTTGAGACCAGCCTGGTCTACAAGAGCTAGTTCCAGGACAGGCTCCAAAACCACAGAGAAGCCCTGTCTTTAAAAAGCAAACAAACAAACAAACAAACAAATAAATAAGTAAATAAAAGTAAAAGTAAGGATAAGTTGACCTCTTTCACAAGGAAAGGGATAAGGTCTTGGTAATTTATTAGGTATCTTTTATGTCAGATGTTAGCAAAGACATAATTCAGGACAAATCTATTTAGCCATATGGTTTTGCAAACAAGTATTGAAATGCTTCCTTGCTTATTCATTTTCTTCTTTTATATGGCTGCTTCACACTAACCTAGTAAGGCTGAGTTGAACATTTGGAACAAAGACATTTTGATCTGCAAAGCCACTTACTATTGCTACAAACGTTATGTTTTGTGTTTTATATATTGTGAAACTTTAGCATGCATATTTTGTTCATTTCTTATAAGCAACCTAGGAAACAGGCATTGGTGCCTTGTGATAGTAACGAATCAAATTTAATATTTTTATTTGCTTTTTTGTTTTGTTTTGTTTTTCAGTACATTTCCACAGTACTGACATTGGTTTCCTGCAGAATTTTCCAGGTTCTCCTTATTGGTGTTGAGACTGGAAAACAGTGATAAAGGTGATCAGCTAGGCTACTATTATTCTTTGTCTTGAGATTTAACATGCATTTGCCCTTTATGAGCCACTCTCAACAACACTATCTTTTTTCCTCTATAGATTACTATGAACCCTTAGATCCCAGACATTAAAATTCTTTGTTTATACATTAGAGAAACATTACTTTGTGAGGCTGAATTAGACGGGAATGAAAAATATACCCCAAGTCTATTCTGCATCAAATCTTTACCTTCCTCTTTAAGTAGCTTAAATTAAAGAAGGAAGGAAGGAAATAATAGAAAATCTAAAAGAAAAATAATACAGAGTGTCTCCTGCTGAGGTCACTGGCCACCAAATTCAAAATCGCAGTTTATAAATTGAGGATACCAAGTCACGTAAAGAAAAAAAGAAATAGCATTAATTTAGTGCTCAACAATACACGACAATATACTTTGGACACCAGAAAGAATTCTATTATGAAAATTAAATTATAACATATGTTCATCATCCCCAATAAACTCTCTTATCACGAGTTTATATTTACATGTTTATATTTACTTATAAACATGTGAGCAACAACTATGCATCTTGTGGGAAATGATGGAACTCAGTGGTAAGAGAAGAGAGTTTGGTACCATACATCTCAGCCATTTAACTCTTCTCTGTGACCCTATACAAGTTTTGCTCTGTAGAGCTCATTTTGTAAAAATGTAAGATCTTAGTATTGTTGTATACTGAATAGCTGGTTCCTTCTCTGTCACTGTTTAAAAATACTATTAAGTATCATGTTATTTGGTTATGAGTCCTCTGATGAAGTAATCAAGCTTTAAATAAGACAGAAGGTATGATCTAGCTCTAATGTAGTTATATTTCATTTGTATGTTAATAAATAAAGCTTGTCTGAACAGCCACACAGTGGTCCGCCTAACAGTTCAGGCAGTGGTGACACACACCTTTAGTCCCACTAGACACACTAGTTTGTCATTGAAACCGGGTTGTACACCTTTAATCCCAGCCCTAGAGAGAAATATAAAACTGGAGGAGACAGCTTTCAGACACAGTCTCATTCTGAGGATTCCTGGAGGCAGAATCGCCATTTCATACTGAGATGAAGTAAAAGCCAGTGGCTGACTGCTTTCCTTTTCTGACCTTCAGGTTGAACCCCATTATCAGTCTCTGAGTTTGTGACTATGAAGAGATACCCAGAAAATCTCATTCTCTGGCCCTGGCATACACTAAGGAAAAGTCACAGAAACACACAGTAAGATGGTGGCTTTTTTAATAAGGGGCCTCAAAATGAAACCCACCTTAGCAACTCCTTGATCTTGAAATTCTTTCAGAATTGTAATGAAGTTAATGCTTATTGTTTAAGGATACCTTGTTTATTTAATTTTGGCACACTTATATTGGCCTAATTAAACAAAAGTGTCTTGTCTAGATGCTAGAATATATCTAATGCCAAGTCTAGTGGTAGTTTTATGTGTACCATTAAATCTTGCTAAACAAAATAACTATTTCATATTAAGCTAAATGGAGTAAAGGATTTGCAGTTATCTAAGATTCCCCACAAAAATCAGAGGAGCTTGTGTATGTTGCTTCTCCAAACTATATTCTCAATAAGAAATGTCCTCTTAGCCTACCAGTACTAGAATTTAGCATTATATTTCTTACAGTTTTACTTTTCCTGATATTCCTCTCTGTTTGTCAAATATTGCTCTTGTGGTTTATTACTTGAATCATTAACTTGTCACATGAATTATGTTTTGACATAACAGGAAATTTTGAGTAGATACAATAGCCAGGAAGTTATCCATTTTTTCATAGGAAGCTAGGGAAAATGTGGGTAATGGGACAGACTTTAACTTGAATAATGTACTTAGCTTAGGTTAAAAGTTAATGGGAAGCCAGGCGGTGGTGGCACACGCCTTTATTCCCAGCACTCGGGAGGCAGAGGCAGGTGGATCTCTGTGAGTTCAAGGCCAGCCTGGTCTACAAGAGCTAGTTCCAGGACAGGAACCAAAAACTACCGAGAAACCCTGTCTCGAAAAGTCAAAAAAAAAAAAAAAAAAAAAAAAAAGTTAATGGGAAAAACTTCAACCTCATTTGTCAAATTCTACATTCAAACAAGAGCCATGCTTTTGTTTGGATTTTGAAATTACCAGCTGAAACAAAGTTTATTCATAAAATCTTAAGACATCTTTATTTGTTCTCCCTAAAATATACAGTATCTTCCAAGATATTGAGGCCGATTTGAAAATATACAACATTAGCTATGCACGTTGTTAAACATACTGTTCTAGTGACATTTAGCAGTGTTCAGTAATTGGCTTAATGAACAGGTGTACAAGTATATTAGTTATGCAGATGTTAATTTGCAGTAACATGTGCTTCCTGATTTGGGGGTGTTCGTGTATAAACTACAACTAGTAAGATTTGTTCCTTAATTAGGAAATCATTACAAAGTTGTGTGTGTGTGTGTGATTCCCACCATTAGGACCATTAGTCTTGTTTAATGTGCACTGAACTTCAGGAACACTCTTGATAATGCCTTTCCTATTGCTTCAGGTACGATGCAGGTGTCAGGATAAAAATCTACTTTTCTGTAGGATGCCTTACTGTGCAGCTGTAGGCAGTACGGAAGGGGGAAACTTTGCAGCTGTCCTATGTAGCATAGAAGAGAAGACAGAAATGCAATCTCTTTCTGCACATTGCTTCAGCTTTCCCTTTTAAGATTTTGTAAGCAAATTTGTTATTTTGTCCAAAGACAATTGAGCACAATTGAATAGTTTGTTGATTGCCAAACTGAGTAAACTTTACCAACATATAAAAGATTATTCTCTTTCCTATTGTTTGTGATTTCTACATTTGTTCCTCATGATTTCCAAGGCTATCAGTTTATAAAGAACTGAAAGAGATTTGAACTTTTATATACTTTAATCTGGATTTTTATTTCTATGTTGAAAGAGTAGAAAATTACAAATACTAGAATAGCAAAGTCATAGAAGCACATAGAAGTATCAGATGCTACCTTTGTACCTCTGCCAGGGCTGCTTGATGAGTAAATGAATACCATTGAATCTTCCTCAAGATATCTCTTATAGGAATTTTGTGATAAGTTAAAAAATATTAACAATATTTTTAAGATTCTGTGTCAGCATATAAGTCATCAAGTGTTATTCATTTGATATATTCTAAGATAAATATTCTACAGTTATAAACATCTGCATCAAATATTTATGTGCATCTACTGGGATAGCAGAAATTAAAGAGGATTTCTAAATATTGCATAAATTAAATTGCAGAGAGTATATACCCATATTTACTTCATTTATGATGAAGAGCATTTCTTGTTTGTAAAAGGATAAATTTATAGTGCAATTTCATATAAAACCCACATATTAAAGGAAATATAAGAACTTGCATGGGGTATTTTATAAAAGCTAATGAGTATCTTGGTGGTAGCACATCTTTAACAAATATCTTTGTCATAAGCATCTTCTTACAGACAATATTTTATAATGTTTCATTTTTATTATTTCGATCGTAATGCCAATTGAAGCACTAAAGTTAATTTAATTCAATGGATTTTAAGTCTCAAATCCCGTATAACTTTTCTACTGTGCAAGAGAGTTCATATTTGACTGTATTGTTCATTCACGGTGAACCAGAGAGCTTTAAGACAACTGCTGCTACCTCACTTCTGTTCGTGATTGCTACATTTGTTCCTCATAGTTTTCAAGACTATCAGGTTATAAACTCTTGTAATGGATTGGAGATTATATATGCTTTTACCCAAATATTTATTTCTATGCTAAAAAGTAGAATATTACAAAGACTAATATAGCAAAGCCATAGAGTGGCCACCTAGAATGAACAGATACCACCTTGGAATCTGTGAGGACTACTGGATGAATGAGGGAAAGAATTTTTGTATTGAAGCATAAAATAAATTTCAGTCTTATCCAAATAATGTTAAGTGACTATACTTTTGGTAAAATAAATGTATTTTTAAAAGTTTACATGCATTAGAAACATATGAACTTAAATTAGTTTAAGAAAAGTAGCATTTGAGTTCATTGCAAAAGGCAGTTTTTAACACGAATGCTTTAATATGTTCTGTTCTGGACATTTGGTGTGTCATTGCTATTGTTTGGAATTCTCTGTCTGAGCCTCTGTTATTGATCCCTAAGGGATATTTTTAAAAAAATCAACAAACAAACAGGGGCCAATGACAAAAATAGATATTGTTTTTGAAAACTTGCCTAGTTTGCAAACTATTTTAAACTTGCTCTTGTACTTTGATTCTCAAAACTCTTATTCTCACTGTTGGAATGTTTATCAGTTTCTAAACTAAGGATTTTATTCCACTTACAGAAAACAAGTAAAATAGACTAATTCCAAAGGAAACTCTGAGCCATAGATATTTTGGCTATGTAATTTTAATTTCAAAGTTTTTTCATTTGAACATCAAAGAGTTCAGACTAGATTTTAATGAAAAATAATACCTAACGCAGTGCTTCTTAACCTTCCTAATCCTGCAATCTTTTAATACAGTTCCTTATGTTAAGGTGACCCTCAACCATAAAATTATTTTAGTTGCTATTTTATAACTGTAATTCTGCTACTTTATACATTGTAATGTAAACATCTGATGTGCAGGATATATGATATGCGACCCCCCAAAGGGGTTGTGACCCATACATGCTAAGAAACACTGAGTTAGCATATAAAGTGACACTAACTAGCATTATGTACACCTGTGTTAGCCAGGAAGCCCATTAGTTTAGAAACAAAATAATAATCATAGACCATTTGTCTTAGAGCATTTCATCCTGTATGTTCCTGTTTAATTAGTTTTGTAGCAGAGTTTAAGGCCTATTGAAGTTAGGAACATTTTCTTGAC
The DNA here is from genome assembly GCF_950005125.1 of Chionomys nivalis. Taxonomy (NCBI): domain Eukaryota; kingdom Metazoa; phylum Chordata; class Mammalia; order Rodentia; family Cricetidae; genus Chionomys; species Chionomys nivalis. The sequence continues at coordinate 104,629,633 of NC_080112.1, read as the reverse complement.
TACTTCTTTGATTGTGTTAAATTTTCTGAATGTGCTTCCAGAGGTAATTTTGATATAATTTAAATTCTCTTTATTGACATCAGAAATAGCTATTGAACTGTCATTTCTTTCTTTATGCAATTGTCTTAAGTTGAGAACAGCTTAAAATTAGAATAAATTGAAATGTTGACTATTGCATAAGAAAGACACTGTGCTCTCAGAAAGCTCCTTTGAGGAACGTTTATGATGACTTTTTAAAAAAATAATAAAAGTCATTTTTCTTTCACCAATCCCAATGATTATGTTTTGGCAACATTCCTAAGAACTTGACACCTGTCACAAAATCATAATTTTCAAGGGAATTATTATCTATTCTCATTATACCGTCTCTATCTTTACATTGGTCGTTCTACTAAACCTTAGAACATTTAATATTTGTTCTGTAGGTAATTTATTTCATGTGTTATTTGTGTGCTATGGTAACAGAATTTGTATATGTTACACCATTAATGCAAGGGTAATATATGAATTCACAACATTTTTAAGCATCCTTTGAAATATTGCTCAAGTTTCACACATGCTGATTAGCTTTCCGTAACAAAAATGTACTGATTGTTACTCTTTCCTACTAAATTAAATAACTTATGTGTAAGGTATGAGCCAAGATTAAATGAGTTAAAATAATAAAAATCATTAGTGCCTCAAAATGATGTTTATATTTGCCAAAGAAAATAACAGTTATATAAGTCAGTGATGAAATTTAGCAGCATAAATTTGCCTACAAGAAAGTCACTTGATTGAAAAAAAAAGATGGCTTTGCTTGTGTAAAGTGATTTAGTGGTCCCATTGCCTACAGCCTTGTATTTATCAGAGACAAGTTAAACCAACAGTACTTGAGCACAACTATTGGAGCGTTTCTATGCAGGTAGGACTTGGGGACTTCCCTTCATGCTTGTAGGTCTCTCTTAGGGTCCTCATTATTGTATAGATTCTCTGGGATTATAAATTGTAGGCTGGTATTTCTTTGCTTTATGTCTATAAGAGTGAATTCATATGATATTTTTCTTTCTGGGTCTGGGTTACCTCACTCAATATGATGTTTTCTAGGTCCATCCATTTGTCTGCAAATTTCAAGATGTCATTGTTTTTTTTTCTGCTGTATAGTACTCCATTGTGTAAAGGTACCACAGTTTCCATATCCATTCTTTGGTCCAGGATCATTTAGGTTGTTTCCAGCTTCTTGCTATGACAAACAGTGCTGCTGTGAACGTGGATGAGCACATGTCTTTGTGCATCCTTTGTGTATATACCCAAAAGTGATATTGAGCATCCTTTGGGTATATACCCAAAAGTGATATTGCTGGAACTTGAGGTAGGTTGTTTCCTAATTTTCTGAGAAAGGGGCTGTACTAGTTTGCACTCCCACCAGCAATGGAGGATTGTTCCCTTTATCCCACATCCTCTCCAGCATAAGTTGTCAGGAGTGTTATTGATCTTGGCCTTTCTGACAGGTGTAAGATGGATAGCTCAGAGTTGTTTTGATTTGTATTTCTTTGGTGGCTAAGGATGTTGAGCATTTCCTTAAGTGTCTTTTAGCCATTTTAGATTCCTCTATTGAGAGTTCTCTGTTTAGGTCTGTACCCCATTTAATATTGGATTATTTGTTCTTTTGATGACCAATTTCTTGAGTTCTTTGTATGTTTTGGAGATCAGCCCTTTGTCCAGTGTGGGATTGGTGGAGATCTTTTCCCATTCTGTAGGCTCCCGTTTTGTCTTGATGACCATGTCCTTTGCTTTACAGAAGCTTCTCACTTTCAGCAGGTTCCATTTATTAATTGTTTCTCTCAGTGTCTGTGCCTCTGGGGTTATATTTAGGAAGTGATCTCCTGTGCCAATGTGTTCAAGACACTAGTGTCTTTGAAGGGGGAATAGAGGCTAATATCTCTCCTTGATGCTGTAGTCCTTGTTTGAATCCTTTTCAACCATTTAAAGAACCAAGAAATAATATTGTTCCAAGAAAAGATTCTAAAATGGTAGCTAAAACAAAACTCACATATTCCAAACACCACATCTTTGGGGGTATGTACTTGTGTGTATGCAAATTGATGGTACTGTTGTACAGCTTGCAAATGCTTCAAACCTGTTCTTCAAAGCAGTCTCATTGGGGAGATTTTCTGTTGCCCCTTGTTTAGCAGTTTATGTCACCTTAGGTCCTTTAAGGTGTTTCACTGAATCAAATAAATGTCTAAATATTAGCATGTTTTAGGAGCAAAGGCATGTGTTTCTCTTTCCTCAATTAGTCCAAATTAGTGAGATTTTACTATATATTTCATCCCAGTGCTGCTGCAGTTACTTGTAAAGGAGTAATTTATGTTACACATTAGAGAAGAAGCAGCAATTGATTTTTACTTCTGTTTGGCTTATCTTTTCTGCTTAAGTGCTGATATTTAATTTGTAGGGAAACCTCTAAACAGCTCTATAATTTTATGTTTATCCTCTTCCCTGAGCTAATGAAATAAATACATTTATTGATTTCAGAATCACCTTTATTAATGTAGTTAACATGCCTTACTAAGGTTATTCCATGTACTTGGATTAGAACCATTATTGTTTATGAATCAACATTTTTTTTTCAGGTCAAAGGAATGCAGATGCTGCAGAAGAAATTAGGCCCGGGCCTCCAAAGAAGAAAATGAAGGAATTGAGGATTTTGGATCCCAAAACAGCCCAGAATCTGTGTATGTATTATTTTCTGCATAGGTGTTGTGATGATAGCTTATTCAGTGTAAACAACCTTCCAATTTTTTTGACCAGTTACACTGCTAGAAAATAGATCCTGTATAAACTTCCTACTGGGTGGCCTCGTCCAGTCTTTATACAAGGAGTGGTGCCTAGTTTTATTGCAACTTGATACAGCGTGTTTGGTTGAGATCCCTGGGAGAACTGCTGTTTGTTCATTTTCTTTTCTTTGAAGGGAAAAGGAGAAGTGGAGATGGCAGAGGGGGCTGGTGGTGGGACAGGACAGGCAGGAGAGGAGGAAGGGGAAACTGTGGTCAGGATGTGATATATGAGAGAAGAATAAGAGAGAGAGAGAAAGGAAGGAAGGAAGGAAGGAAGGAAGGAAGGAAGGAAGGAAGGAAGGAAGATCATGTATAAATATAATCCAGGTTGCCTTTTGCCACTTAATTAAAATGATGAAAATAAAAATTGAACATTCTTTAATCCACTGAGACCTGTGAGTTTTAGATCTTTGGAAAGTATTGTTAATAAAACTTTTATAGTGAACATTATGAAACCTAATATATGTTGGTATTCAAAAATATTAAGTTTTTATAATTATTTTTCTGACTATTCCTGAAATTCATATTTTTAAGAAATATTTTCTAGTCAGTGTTGACAAGTCATTTAATTACTATTCCCTTATTTGAAAGAATTGTAATATGATCTGGTTACATTGTTAGTCAGTGCACTTCAGAACTGGTGGTTGATCCTAGAGGCCTTTATCCCAGAACTGAGACATTAAATATGGTGTTAGTAATGGAGTCAGATAGTTTTAAATTCATGTTCATTTCATCAAGCCTTTAAGTGTTATTTGGCATACTCTCTCTTCTCACATTGGTGCTAGAATATTTTCTTTTATCACTACAGAATGGTGTTTAGATATTGAGAAAACCAGAAATTTTAACACATTCTTCATTTCTAATTACACAAAGAATATTGTGGAGGTTATTTAAGAACGAAATTAAAGTAAACAACTTATCATTCTGGCATCAGGCAAAATCTACCTCAAAAGTTGGTCTACTAATAGCTATCAAGAATTTGTGTCTTGTTGCAATGATAGTATTTTTTTTCACAAAGTTGATGTTCAATAATTTTTTCAGTACACAGTATGATCTTATTTCCTGGTTAATATCTATCCATGAGATTCATTTCAATTTTTTAATTCACATTCGGTTCCCATGTCTAGTAACCATTTGCCTAGATGATAAATATTAAATTTTATTTTGTTATCAATGCAAACATGCAGATCTTTTCAGGAAAATTCATGAATATGTTACTTCAGATTCTCCCTTTAAGAGCATACCTATATTCCTTTTAAAAGTGGATTTAGTGTAGACTGGAATGGAATGTGTTGTTTAAAAGTTCTGTCTGTGTAATTGTAAGCTACCCCAGTTAAAATGAGTTGAATTCTTTCAACATGACATAAAATATATCCAATGAAGTAAATGATTCAGCATATGAAGAAACTAGGAGTTCACTACCTGAGTGTCAGCAAGAATGCAGAGTGCATCAATAAAGTCAGGCACTTCAGCTCTTTTCTGGCAGAAATAATAGTGTCCTATCATATTTGTGTGAGATCCATTCCAAAACTTCCAATGAATGACTGAAACCACAGGAAGTACTTCCCTCTGGTTATCTCTCTCTGTCTCTCTCTCTGTCTCTGTCTCTCTGTCTCTCTCTGACTCTCTGTCTGTCTGTCTCTCTGTCTGTCTGTCTCTGTATGTATGTATTTGTGTATATGCCTGTGGTAAAGTTTGTTTTATACATTAGCCGGAGTCAGATCTTAACAATAATAATAAAGTCATATGATTACAATAATATTCCAGAAAGAAAAGTTACATGACTATGGTATGGTCTCTTTTCCCTCAGAATCTCTCATTGTACCTGTATCATTATTCTTGTGATGATATGAAATGATATTTTTTAAAAAACAAAAACAAAAACACCTGACTGTTTCTTCTTGCTAAATCATGTGGGCTTTTTAAATATTCCCACATTTTGTGGTCATTGTTAAGAAGCATATAGTTTGCTTTAAAGTAAGCAATGTCATACTTTCACAGGAAATCTGATAACTCCAAAGGCTAACATTTTAGTAAACTTTTAGTCATTGTCAAAAACTAGCAGAGTAGGTCAGCTAAAAAGAGAAGTTTTATTTCAGCTCATTGTTTTGCTGGTTTTAGTCCATGTCTGGTCCCTTTTATTGCTTTTGGTCTCAAGGCAAAACAACAAAACATGGTGAGTCAAAGCTACTCAGCTCTTAGTGGTAAAGAAACAGAGATCCAGAGAGATCGAGTTTGGAGGCAAGATATACCATTCAGATCATGCCCCACTGAGTGAATTTTTTAAATTCTGCCTTATCTTCTAATAGTATATTCAGCAATGTATTTAAAGTATCAATAGTGCATTTGTCTTGAAGTTACCAATGAAGTCTTGTGGGCCAGTTACTTATCTGAAGTCCCATGTCTGAAATGTCCATTGGAGAGCAAACAGTTAGCATTAGAGGTTTTTGGAAAAGCATATTGTATCTTATCCATAACAGCCACGAGATGATTAGAGAGCAAGTAGCATGCATTTCTCAGATGTACTGTTTGATGAGTTTCAGGAGATAAAGTGAGATGACATGCAATTTCATGCTACTACTCAAAATAACACAACATAAAACTCACTAAATAATCCTTTCTTCAACTTTCTAATGAATAATTTTAAACTAAGATTTAGAAAAAATAATGTTTACCTTTTTGCCATTCTTTAGAACTTCTATGTTGGATGTATCTAAAAATTTTGAAATTAAAATATAGAATGACTCAAAAGACCGTTTTAAACTAATCTTTTTTAATTTTAAGTTTTGGTGGGTTATTTTGTATCAGCTTAATATAAAATGCCTGAGCATAGTGTCATGAGAGATCTAAGTAGAAATGTTTTTGTACATATGTGTACTTGAGATGCAAATGCTATAGGTAATCTTGCCTATATGGATAGAATAGTCCATCAAATAGAAACAAGATATAATTCTGCAAATTAGTCTATTAGTGACAAAATTTAATATTTTCCATCTCTACATGATTAATTATGTATAACTAAATTAATAAATTAATTAAATATATAATGCTTTTAAATTTTGATACTATTTTATCACTAATAAAATCCAATTTTATTTTAGCTATATTTCTAGGATCTTACCGCATGCCATATGAGGAGATAAAGAACATTATTTTGGAGGTTAATGAAGACTTGCTCAGTGAGGCCCTAATTCAGGTATATTGAATACCTTCGGTTTTAAAATCATTTTCATAAATATTTTAGATGCATCGCTTATCAATGGTTTTATGAAAAAAGTTTTTTACTTTGGATAATAGAATCTGAAGTGTTATTAATGAGATGACTCAGTCTTTAAGATCCAGGTTGCAGTTCTTTCTTGCCATGCCCGAGATATCGTGCTTTTAAGTTTAAAAATGTGCATTTGTAGATATATCATTCTCTGTACATCACAGAATTGCATGTATTTCATCATCATAATGGGTCCATTAAATAGTTTTTTATTACAATATTATGGGTGAAAAAGCCGAGTATGCCAGGCGGTGGTGGCACACGCCTTTAGGGCTTTAGTATGCCAGGGCTCGGGAGGCAAAGGCAGGAGGATCTCTGTGAGTTCCTCCTGTTTAAAAATGTGCATTTGTAGATTTATCATTCTCTGTACATCACAGAATTGCATATATTTCCTCATCATTATGGGTCCATTAAATAGTTTTTTATTACAATATTATGGATGAAAAAGCCGAGTATGCCAGGTGGTGATGGCATACGCCTTTAGGCCTTTAGTATGCCAGAGCTCGGAGGCAAAGGCAGGAGGATCTCTGTGAGTTTTAGGCCAGCCTGATCTACGGAGTGAGTGCCAGGACAATCTCCAGAGCTACACAAGAAAGCCTGTCTCAAAAGATAAAACAAAATAAAGAAACAAACAAAAAAGACAATTTAAGCATTGCATATTCTATGGATCTTTCTCAGGATCGGTAGGTAAATGTGGTAGACTATTCTTTTGTTGGATACTTGTGCTGCATATTATATCAAACACTTGGTATTTATCATTTCATTGCATCTTAAAACACTTCATGAAGTAAGTGTTAGTGATAGTGTACTCCCTGTAGCAAATGAGAATCTGAATTTTAGGTTATTCAATATTACATCTTGAAGTATTGAATCCAAGCTTCAAGACAATGTCTAAAGGGGCTGCAAATATAGTTCAGTGGTAGGGTGCTTGTCTACCCTAATGCTGTTTTGAGCTCCATTCCCAGTACTATGTAAACCCATGGGTGCTCATGCCTGTAATCTCTACATTTAGGAAGCGACCGGAAGAGTAGGAGTTCAAGGCCTGCTTAGTACACATATGTGAGGCCCTGTTTTAAAAAGGAAGCATATACCAAGTAATTTACTTTATGTAACTATAGTAATTTATTTCCCCCATACTCTCTGTAAATAATAGAGAACATGTATTAATGACACAAGCAAGTCATATTTATGTGGATGGTTTATGTCTGCATCCCAGTTTACCTCATGTGTATTTTAAATCTGAACATGCTCATTTACAATAGGATTAAGGCTTGATGGGTTTATACTGACTTTTTGCTATCGCGATACACATTTATGTTCAATATGGCACGTTCATGAAAATCCTCTTTTAGAAAAAAATTAACAAGGTTTGTTTTATTATTTTTAAGCTCCTGTGGGCAACAAACATGGCCATTGTTCCTTGAGTTGAAATGGGTAGCTTTTTACATTCATTCTGGCAAAAACACATACGCATGCGCGCGCGCACACACACACACACACACACACATTTAGTAATAATGATTTAACAAATATATTGTAAAAATAGAAAGGTACAAAATAGGTGAAACACAGAAGGAAAAAAATTACCAATCATATAGATGTTCGAAAAAGAAAGAGTTAAAGGTTTAGCAGCATGTATAGAGGTCTAAAGCACAAAAGGAGAGCCTGGACAAAGTCAACCTTTACAGAGCAGGTAGGAAATTTCTGGAAGCACCGAGTTGCCAAGCACTATTTTAATTTGGTTCATTGTCCCTCACTTTCCCAAAAGGCAAAGTAAGATCTGTGTAACAATTTGAAATACAGCTATTGACTTTAATGTAGACCAGTTAAACTAGAAAATTTAATAAACAATATTAAGTTGCTACTATATCAAAACTGTAAGCGGTTCATTCCTCTTAACTAGACCAAACTCAAACAATTTTTAAAAAAGCAAAGGTGTATTATACATACTATAAAATAATAGAAGCAAAGACCTTCCATATTTCTATATGCATACTTTGAAATCTAGTTTCATATGGGGATGTGCATAAGTGAGAATTTTTTTCTTTCTTTTATTCTCAAAAGTACTTAAAACCTGATTTTAAAAATAAAAAAATTAACAGTTATACTGACAAATTTAATGACTTGAGGCTTTTACATATTTGCAATATTTTTTCATTTGCCAAGATATGCAGAGGAAAAGATTTAATGCTGTAATTAACAAAAGTATTGCTATATTGATTTACTCTCAAACTATGATCATATCCCATTACAGTTTTTTCTTTACATATGAATGATGAAAAAGCTTTCATTATTGAGATATCGCAAGTTTACCTGCCTTGCCTTACCATATTTTAAAACAGAATGAATGCTTCATTCAAAGAGAAGAAGGGTAGCTAAGCCATATTTAGCTTTGTGTCTTGTTCATTACAACTATTGTGCAAATAATCCTAGGACAGTTCAAATCAGCACAGGTGCCTCTGGAGGCCAGAGGCATCAGATACTCCCAAGAGTTGTGAATACAGACAGTTACAAACTACCATAAGTTTGTTCTGAGAGCCAAACTCAGATGCTTTCTGAGAACAGTATACTCTTTCAACCACTGACTCATCTCTATAGCCTCAATCTTCTGTGTTTTCATGGCTTCTATTTGATAAGACTCTGTTAAAAAGCCAGATTGCTCATTGTACACTAGAGAAACTTTTTTTCATTGCCTATCATAGTCAATCCAAATTGATTCTCTCATTTTTACATAATAAAAATTAGTATATATTTAAGATGTGTCATATGTCTGGAAATATTCTGTTAAGGAAGGATGCTCCTCATGTGAAAATCTACACTCTTGTTGCTCTCATAAGATTACATTCCTCATGCAGAAAAGACTAGCTTCACTGTGACCTCTTTCTCACTCCCAAACTAGATATGTTTGCTTCAATGATGCAAAAGTAGCATCAATTTGCCATTCATATGAGATGTTTACCATTTATGTCTAATTACCATGTAACACATTGATAATGCACAGCATTAAATATGTATCACCAGATTAACTTTGTTGTAAGTTCTATTTGATTACAGTGCTAAACTCCATCCATGCATAATCACAGTTTGTTGTACATGAACATGGTTTTCTCCTCAGCAACAACAGCAAAAAAAAAAAAAAAAAAAAAAAAAAAAAAGGACACATCATTTCCGAAGAACTTGGATTAACACTAATGTTACATCTCTTAGAATGGATCAATAAACTCTTCCTCACTAGACAGCTAGAAGACTGTACTTATTTGACAGGATAAATTGCCTACTTAAAAAAAACTAGTTTTAGCGACAGAGGGCGGTTTGTGTCCTGGAAGTGGTTGTTTTGTTGGAGGCAGGCGAGTCTGAGAGGTGGGGCTTGAGACGCTCCTGAAAGGAGCCCAGGTTGCAGCGTCTGAGGGGGAAAAGTATGGCATTATGGCTTCTGTGTTATCCTACGAAAGCCTGGTACACGCCGTGGCCGGAGCCGTGGGAAGTGTGGCAGCTATGACAGTGTTCTTCCCTTGGATACTGCTAGACTTCGACTTCAGGTTGATGAGAAAAGAAAGTCAAAAACTACTCATGCAGTGCTCCTGGAGATTATTAAAGAAGGCCTCCTGGCACCATACCGAGGGTGGTTTCCAGTTATCTCCAGTCTCTGCTGCTCCAATTTTGTCTATTTCTACACTTTTAATAACCTCAAAGCAGTATGGGTCAAAGGTCAACGTCCTTCTACAGGAAAAGATCTGGTGGTTGGATTTGTTGCAGGAGTGATGAATGTGCTGCTGATGACTCCACTCTGGGTGGTGAACACCAGACTGAAGTTGCAAGGGGCAAAATTTCGGAATGAAGACATTATACCAACTAACTACAAAGGCATTATCGATGCATTCCACCAGATTATTCGAGATGAAGGAGTCTTGGCTCTGTGGAATGGCACCTTCCCCTCCTTGCTGTTGGTCTTCAACCCTGCCATCCAGTTCATGTTCTACGAAGGCTTAAAACGGCAGCTTTTTTATTTTTTATCTTTTTTATTATTTTTTAATTAAAATTTCCACCTGCTCCCCGTTTCCCATTTCCCTCCCCTCCTCCCAAATATTGCCCCCTCCCCCCACTCCCCTCCCCCTATCCCCACTCCTCTTCTCCTCCCCCCACACCATTTCCCCTCCCTCTGGATACTGAAGAGCAGTCTAAATTCTCTGCCCTGCGGGAAGACGAAGGTCTTCTATCTACATCCAGGAAGGTGAGCATCTAAACAGGCTAAGCTCCCCCAAAACGGCAGCTTTTAAAGAAGCTAATGAAGCTCTCTTCTCTGGATGTGTTCGTCATTGGTGCGATAGCCAAAGCGGTCGCCACCACAGTCACTTACCCCATGCAGATGGTACAGTTGATTCTGAGGTTTGGACATCATAGACTAAACCCATAAAACAGAACCTTGGGGAGTCTTCGGAATGTTCTCTATCTTCTTCACCAACGAGTCAAGCGGTTTGGAATAATGGGACTCTACAAAGGCCTTGAAGCCAAGCTGCTCCAGACCATGCTCACAGCTGTCTTCATGTTCCTGGTGTATGAGAAACTGACAGCTGCTACCTTCACTGTAATGGGCCTGAAAAGCACACACAAGCGCTGAGGTCCTCCACAGAGCAGTGTGGAGATGCACATGCTGCAGAGAGGAGTGGGGCTCTCCTCTCCTCTGGTTCCATCCGCACCACAGTCATTCCTGTCATTTGCTCGAAAGGCTCCAAAGGCTAAACAGGGAGTAGAGTTGGCTAGGCCTATTGCCAACTTAATTTTTTTGGTGTTTGCTTGGATTTGGGGGTGAAGGTTAGACTAATATTGAAATATTGAAAATCTGAAAATGTAGGTTTGAGGGTGTTTATTAATTTTTGCAAGGGGTATGGACTTTCCATCTGAAGTTTTTCTCAACTATGCCACTTGTTCTCTTTCCCCGAACGCAGGTTCTGACAATTCTAACGTACTTTCTCAATACCTTTATGTGTCTTAATCTTGGTAAAGATTTTTCTCACTGAAATAACATGATGACTATGCCATGGGCATGACTTTATTTCTGTTCGGCTCTTCTCCTGCTCAATGAGAGTTAAGTGAGCTATTTATTTTGTGGGGAAAATGAAAATTATTAATTCTAAATAATTTTCTTAAAATTTGTAAATGTCAATTATTCCTTAGTGTTTGGCATAGTTTTTTAAATACATATTTATTTTGAATTGTCTTTTATTAAAAAAAAAAGAAGTCCTGTTGTTGTATGTCCACCCATGCGAGCTCCAATCAGACAATCCTCAATAAACTGTCAGGGCACGCACACACACACAAAAAAACTAGTTTTATTTAGCCAACATGATAAAGTTCAAATGTTAAAGTTAAAAATAAAATACTAATCCTTCATATTTCCATATGTCCCTACCACCTTCCACTCCTCAGAGAGGATTAGTCCTCCCATGATGAGTCAGCAAAGTCTGTCATATCACCTGAGTCAAAACCTCTGTATCTAGACTGAGTAACTCTCCATTGGGAATGGGCTGGAGTTCATGCACTATGGTAAATACTGTTTCCACTGCTAGTAGCCCCACAAACTACCCAAGCCACACAATTGTCACCCACATTCAGAGGACTTAGTTTGGTCTTATGCAGGTTCCCCAGCTGTCAGTCTGGAGTCAGTGAGCTCCCTCTTGCTCAGGTCTCCTGTTTCTGTGGGTTACCGTATCATGGTCTTGGCTGCATTGCTCATATTATTGCTCCTCCCTCTCTATGACTGAAGGCTAGGAGTTTGGCCCAGTGCTTAGCTATGGATGTCTACATCTACTTCCACAGTTGCTGGATAAAGGTTCTATGATGACGATTAAGGTAGTTATCCATGTGTTTACAGAAGGAAGGCAGTTAAAGTACCCTCTCTACTATTGTTTAGTGTCTTAACTGGGATCATCCTTGGTGATTCCTGGGAATTTCCCCAGTGGCTGTTTTGTCACTAATCCCATAATGGCTCACTCCATCAGGGTATCACCTTCCTTGCTCTCCCTCTCTGTACTTCACCCAGCTTGACCTTCCCAACCTCTCATCTTCTCCTTCTTAATTGCTGGAGAAATTGTGCTTATATTTGCCAGGCATATGTGAGAGTAGAAGGTAGCATACAGTGCCGAAAACTTTTTAAAGAGATGTTAGTTCAGTGCAATTGGAAAGGATTCAGCAGGTTTTGAACATGGAAGTGTAAAATAATTTATCTTTCTTTTATTGTATTTCTTATTCATATTTTGTGTTTCATTTAATTAAAAATGTAAACAACAGACCAAAATAGTAATAATAATATTTATTACTGACAGTAAAGAAGTAATAAATATTTCCTTTTCATGTTCCATTCATGACAGATATCAAGAAACATTGTTTATACTCCTTACTACTTATAAATTACTTATTAGGATTGCCACTAGATCTTGCTTTTTAAAGTTTTAATCAAGAAACACATCTATTATTATACATTATTTGCTTTGGTAAATATGTTACCAACTCTTTCAATACAGTTGGTTTCATTTATAATGATATATATATTTGATTTTATTTTGAGAACTGACCCCAAAATTTAAAAAAAAAAAAAGTCCATGGGACAGCTAAGAAGGCCAGAACCTGATAGCTATGCTCCCAGAGTTGCTGTGGTTAAGGTAGTTTCCTAGAACAAATTTACCTTGAACTAGACTTTGAAATATTAATAGGAATTAATAAGGGATTATTGAGAGTGAATAGTGGGCAGATACTTGACAAATATAGAAGACAACATCTTTTATTATTCATATAAATTTCTGAATTAAGAGAGGATAGTGATGAGCAAGCATATGGAAGATGATTATTACATTGCTTGGGGTCCTATTTTAGAAACAAGAGAGCATGATCTAATGACTGGTTGTCTGCCTACCCCCCCACACACACTACCATTTTGTATCTGTATCTCTGTATTTCTCAGATATACTTTATTTGGACTTTTAGGTGTCTAAGTGCAAGAATTTTAATGTCATGTATATGCTACAGGCCGCACTGTTCCTTACCTCCCTAATTTTGACTTATTCCTAGATAGTGTATACATTAAAATTCTTGTCTCCTGATAAACTATTGAATTTGGGCAACAACAAATTTTATATTTAGGAAAATTAATGCAGGTATAGTATATACCAAGTAGTTCTCTGTTAATAGACTAAATAGGCAAATGCAAAGTAGTTTTTAAAGTACAAAATAAACAAAACCCTGAACTATAAAGACATCAGTTGGGTGGCAGGTAGATAACTTTGTTTTAAAATATATATTCACTGAAAAGTTTTGGCTACAAAATGGTTGTACCACTTGGGGATTAAAAAAAAGAAATGAACTAGCAAGCAAAAAAATCCAGGACATAATAGAAAGAATTACAGGTAGTTGTCCACTAAAATATTTTTCTTAAGATCAATTGAGATCAGTAAAGAAAACAATATCAATGGGTCATTTGCAAAGCACTGATACTTAAAGTATGAGAACTATTGAAATTCTTGATGTTTCTAGTGAAAGAAAGGTGATGACAAATAGACAATCAGGAATTCATTTCTGTATGCCACATATGTTGACTGAGGTTTCTGTCCCACCAGGTCCCACATCCATTTAGTCCTAAATATACACACAGAGGCCTACATTAATTTGATTGGTCTATTAGCTCAGGCTTCTTATTAAGTCTTATCATTTATATTAGCCCATAATTCCTGCCTGTGTTAGCCACATGGCTTCTTGGTCTCTTTTTCAGCGAGGCAGTCTTATCTTGCTTCCTCTGCAGCTGGGTGACTACTGAAGACTGAGCTTTCCTCTTCCCAGAATTGTCCTGTTCTCATTGCCTCACCTCCACTTCCTGCCTTGTTGCCCTGCCTATCGTCTATACTTCCTTCCCGGCTACTAGGCAATCAGCATTTTATTAAAATACAATTGACAGGGTACAGACCATTGTCCCACAGCACACCTATGGTGAGGCAATGGTTAGTGATAAGAAATCAGAATAAAAGAGATATGCACATCAAGTCAGGATAGATTACAGTACAGATACCATCAAGCTGTAAGGAGTGATGAAATGACCGAGATTAAGGGAAAAATACCATTTGGATTTATTTTTAATTGATGCATATAAACATATAATAGTTTAGATTAATAGAGTACCATGTATTTTTTGCCTTATATCCATATATAGGGATATTATATATATATATATATATAGTCTGATATTATATATACATATATATATATGAAGGTAATATCAGACTAAACTCTTTAACCATTCATCATGGATTATAATAAAAACTTTCTAAATTTCTCCTTGTCACTCTTAACAGTACATTAATGTCACCTACAGTCACTCTATTGTTTAGAGCTTCTTTTAGTATCCACCACTACAGTTACATTTAGTAGTCCTTATTTTATGGGTCTTTCTTAAAATATGCTAAGCTCTACACTGGACCCCTATACTTTTTAAGCAGATGTTATGTTTATTTATAGTATCTGCCCCCTGCCACCCTTCATTTGAGAACCTAGTGCATTTCTGCAGAGGATGGAACCTTCTGGGGTTTCATTTGTTGTTGTTTCATCATTTACTTCTTCTTCTCTGACTTTTCCTTCGTCCATTCTTTATGTAGTGGAAGGCTAAAGTAGGTACCAGTAATACCTCAGATAAAATGCAGCTCTATACTACCTCCTTCATATCGAAAATTCATGCACAAGAATATTTCTGCTTGTACCTTACTTTTTAGTTCCCTGTATTTCTGCATGCATTATGGTTCTGAAGCACAGTTGAATATTGAATAGTGTAGTGCATGCAAGATCAAGACAAAACCTACAGCTTCCCACATGATTATGTTTTCTCAAATGTGATTTTTACATCTCAAAACAGATTACCTGATTCATATAACTCATTCTTGAATACTGACAAAATGATTAGATAGAAGCAAAGGTCATTCAATCTATCCCCCGAATTCCAGGCAGTGCTACACCTAAGTCATCAAAGATAAATGGGTATCTATTGATTCTGCAAGAAAAAAGATTCTTCAGCTTCCCTCAATTAACCAGTTGTAGTGTATAATTATTCTTATAGTCAGGAAGTTCATGCATGTGTAATAGTCGAACTCGTTTTTGTCTCTTCAATCCATCTTTGTAATCATTGATCTATTTATGTGGCTATCGACCATCTGTATTATATGCAGGCTTGTGAGTCTGCATGTGTTTGTGCACTTTACAAGAGTTGATGGCTTTGGAAGACTATAGGTATATCAATTAAGGCTATAAAAGCATTAATATTGTAGAATTTTATAAGACTTTTTCTCTTTGCTGACAACTTGTATTTTCCAAGTTTATTTTCATAATTCTTTAGGGAAATTGAAACATTAGCAATGAGAAGAACAATCTTGACATTTCTTTCTTATTTCTCATCATAGAGAAATAAGTATTTCATGATGTTTTTACAGTCTGCAAATATTTTTATCCATGAGCTGCTATTGTTTTTTTCATCTTTTGCTTCTTTTTATCAGATGGAATTTTTAAAAATGTATTCTCTTGTCTGTTTTGACAGTAGTTTTGTTTTTGAGCATTGTGTACTAATTTCAGTCTATTGTGAAGCTGAATCTAATCCAAACAATATTTTGTCTGCTCATTGTCATTTTTTGGTTGATTTGTAAAGAATAACCAGTTTTTCATTTATTACTACTACTGCTTGTATTCTTATTTGCAAGGAAATAAAAGATAGCTCTAAACAATTAATCTTTTGTCATATCAATTAGAAAAAAACTATTTTTAATTGGGAAAAATTGAGTTATTTACAATTTGAATGAAAACTGGATTTTATTCGAAGTTGTGCAAAATATTATCTCATAGATATTTCTTTTTTTGCACACTTCTAGCTACAGCAAAAGCTTCAGAAAATTTTAGTAGCTTTATACTATTGGTCTATGGATCCTCTTTGACTGACTGGGTGATCAGAGTCGAGCAGAAGTTCTGTTGCAGTTCTACAGCTTTGAAAGTATATGCCTCTTTTAACATGAACTTCTAGGACCCTGCAACTAAGAAATGAAAAGCAAAACTATACTACTGTTCTACATTAATCTGAAACTCTGGGACTATTTCTCTCCCCAAAACAATAATCCTTTAATTTAAGAAACCAAGGGAGCAGATAGCACAGTTACTAACATTCTCCATGGGAAAAATCAAAAGTGATAGACAAATGAGCTTTTCCCACTAGCTTTTGACTCATTTTTAAAGTTTGTAAGTGGTTGAAATATAAAGATGGTTGGTTAGCCAAGTATTTACTAAATCATAACACTTTGTAATTTATTACATTTCGAGAAGCACTTTTTGTTATGTTCTATGGATGACAGTCAGAAATTTTCTATAACTCAGGACTAAGTCTTCACATAGCACAGACTTTTTTTCAAGGTTATATAGTTGTATATTTGATTCTTGAATTAGATTTTGTCCCAAAATAGTATTAACATACTACATTATACCCTAGCATAGTATATGATATATTTAACATTTAACATAACCATATGTTAATTTATCTTTTTAAATATTATAGATGTGCTGTCAAGAAGGAAAATTCAGAAGAAGTCTTTGGTTGAGATATATATATATATATATATATATATATATATATATATATATATACAATTTTATAGCTCCATAACAAAATTAATCTTATAACCCCAGTAGCCCAGATACTGAGAGCAGCAATTAATAAATGCATCCTTTTGAAACTGAGACGTTTCCGTAAGGCAAAGGATATAGTCAAAAGAAAATGGCAACCTACAGAATATGCAAAATCTTCACTAACTCCACATCTAACAGAGGGCTATTCTCCAAAGTATACAAAGAATTCAAGAAACCAGACAAGATACCAAATAACCCAATTTAAAAATGGAGTACAGATCTAAACAAAATCTTCAAAAGAGGAATCTCGACCAGTCAAATGACACTTAAGGAATTGCTCAACATCTATTTAAAAGTGTTTTGTTCAAGGAACTAACTGGGGACATTGCCCTGGGCACCTGGTAGCCACTCCAGGTTCAAGTCTCTTGCCAACCCTTAGGTGGCTCCCTTAACTAAGATATGTGCTTCCCTGCTCCCCTATCCAACCTTCCTTTATCCCCAATCATCCTGTATCCCCAAGATCCCCCCATCCTCTCCTTCTCAATTTTCTCTCCCCATATCCCCTTACCCCCATCCCACCACACACCCAAGATTCCAATTTTTGGCCCAGCAATCTTGTCTACTTCCCATAGCCAGGAGGATAACTATATGTTTTTCCTTGGGTTCACCCTCTTATTTAGCTTCTTTAGGATCACAAATTATAGACTCACTGGCCCCTATCTATGGCTAGAAGCCATTTATGAGTGTTTTGTTAGGAAACACACATAAGACATATTCCTTACCTTGGACTGTGATGATTTAAAGAGTGGATACAAGATTCTGTCTTCGAGATGCTAGTAATACTCACTGCCACATGTGAGTTTAGATTTTTCCAATGAATATAAGGTATCAGAATTTGCCTTTAGTTTCAGACCATTGTTTTAAGATTTCCTTTTACAGCTGGTGATGCACATCTATAATCCCAGCACTCAGGGGCAGAGGTAGGCAGACGGACCTCTGTGAGGACAGACTGGTCTACAAGAGCTAGTTCTAGGACAACTAGGGCTATGGCACAGAGAAACCCTGTTACAAAAAACAAAACAAAAACAAAAAACAAAATAGGTTTCCTTTTGCATTTGGTAGAAAAGTAGTAAACTTTCAGAATTTCCAATTATTTGCTTTTTTCTTAGTTTATTACACACCTGATAGCGTTGGCTTTGTACATTTGATTAGTATTTATCAAAATCAAAGCCATAACTTTAAGAAATCTACTTTTCTTTCTGACAAAATGATTTCTCACTAAGTTGCAAATAGCCCTGGTCAGGCATTGTTTAAATTAAAGGCAGCAAGTATTCCATTGTAAATGCATCTAATAATATTACTATGAGTTGACTTTTTTTCCATTTTCATTGAGTAACACATTTGTGTGCTTTATATCCAGAAATTAATAATGTTAACATGTTAAATTTATGGGATTTAGCTTTAGCATATGATAGGGAAGTTAGATATTATCATACAATCAGTCTAGGATCAGAACTTAGTTCTATGAACTTTTTTAAACACCATTTTTTACGTATCTTTCTCCCTACTGTGGTATGTAGGAAAGTGACTGACTGACTTGCTTTTACTGTTGGAAAGGAATAATATGTATCTACTAAAGTTTTCCCATCTAAACACTTGTACAATGTCTCTCATTGGAAACCAGAGTTGACCTTTAATTATATTTTATAACATCTTATTCAACACATGGTATGTGAATTAATTGATACCTAACATTCTTTGTGCTCTATAATAAATATGTAGCTAGATAACAAAGAATAAATACCTATAATTACTAAATACAATAAAAGAAACATTGAATTCTATTTCTGTATTAATAATTAGCATTTTAGTAAATTGAAAGTATTGTTCTGCTATTAACATAACCATTGTTTACTTTACTGTATATGAAGGAGTCATAGTGACAGATTCCTCTAAGGAAATATAACCATTTTGTTGCATGAGAAAGATAAGAGTAAATATTTTGGTATTCACTTTATGTTTTCTACAGTGCATATAACATAATATAATTGAAAATAACTTGCTTCAAAGGAAAAGCAAATATGTTCATTTCTCCTCCCTGAGTACTATCTTAGAGTTTCTGTTGCTCTGATGAAATATAACCAAAAGGGAGTTGGGAGGGAAGGGTTTGTTTTCTTTAGAGTCCCATATCACTGTTCATCACTGCAGACTGGGCAGAAAACCAGAGGTGATGATGCAGAGGCCATGGAGGGTACTACTTAATAGCTTGCTCCCCATGGCTTTCTCAGGCTGCTTTCCTATAGAACCTAGGACCACAGCCCAGGAATAGCCCAACCCATAATTTGCTGGGCTCTCCCGTATTTAGTTACTAATTGAATGTATTACAGGCTTGCCTACTGCCTGAACTTTCTAAAGAGTTTTTCTTTAATTTATATATATTTAGCAATGTTCCTTTCCCTCCTCAAAGTCCTTCCAGATTTTCTCCCCCTACTAAGACAACTTTAAGTTCTTTCTCAAAAACAAACAAACAAACAAACAAAAACCAATACAACAGCAATAGCCCCCAAACCAAGGAAACAAAAATAAAAACACCCAAAAAAGGAAAAAAAAAAACAAAAAAAAAACAACAAGCAAACATCAACAGCATCAAACAAAACCCACCAAACAGTAACCAAATAAAAGCAAACAAAGAACTGTGGAGCCGGGCGGTGGTGGTGCACGCCTTTAATCCCAGCACTCGGGAGGCAGAGAAAGGCGGATCTCTGTGAGTTCGAGACCAGCCTGGTCTACAAGAGCTAGTTCCAGGACAGACTCCAAAACCACAGAGAAACCCTGTCTCAAAAAAAAAAAAAAAAAAAAAAAAAAACTGTGGAGTCCATTGTATTTTGACCAACTACTCTTGAGCATGAGATTTGCCTTGCAGTGGTTGATATATACACAGTTGTTAACCATTATTCTGGTGGCTAAACCAATTAACCAATTAAGTTGTTAACCTTTAATCTGGTGGCTAAATTTTCATGCATTCATTTAGTCATTCAGTTTTAAATATTAAAAAATGAAATGTAATAAGATATAATAAACACTATCACATTGAAGTTGGACAAAAAAGAACCAGAAAGAAAAGAGCCCAAGAGAAGGTAGAAGTTACAAGAATCAGAGAGCCACTCATTCACACACTAAGAAATCCCATAAAATCATTAACCTGGAAGCTATAATTGCAGAAGGCCTCTGGTTGTGTTTATTCTTTATCTGCATGTTTCATCTGTGTCATTATTAACTATCCAGAATTTTTTTTTTTTTGGAAATGATCCTTGTTAAGATTGCTGACAATTGGACTTTACTTAATATTCTTATTTGTTTTGTTTATTCTTTTTAGTTTCTTTAGAATCAATGAGAGTAATAGTTCTGTGCACTTCTTTTATAGTAATTGTGATAATATCATTTTATATGGCAGAATTAGATATCCTGAACCTGTTAGATGGACCTTTTCTACTAGATCATTCTAGAGAGATGAGAATTCCATGCTAGACTTAACTGTCTATATCTAATATTTTTCCTCAGAGATCTCTAAAATGATAAATCACCAAATTTTGTTTATTTAATAATCTATGGGAATATTAAGATATCTAACAGTATTGTGTTGATAGACACATAGGCAGTGTATTTGTTAGTTGTCTGATTACCACATACAACACACACACAAAGAGCAGACCAAAGCTACTTAAGGAAGAAAGGCTTTTGTTTTGGCTAGTATTTTGAGGAAAAGTCCATGATGATTTGAAGGCATTACAATAAAAAAGCCTGAGGCATCTGGTCACATTGTGTTCACATTCAATAATCAGAACGGGGTGTATGCATCTGCTCATTTAACTTTCTCTTTTTGTCTAGGAAGCAGGCTCAGAGAATGGTACTGCTCCCATTTAGGGTTGGTGTACCCACACTAGTGAAGCAAAAAAAAAAAAAGCATCATTTATATGTATACATAGTGCTTTGTTTCTTCAGTGATGATAGATCTTGTCCAGTTAACAAGTTACTATTAGTCATTACAGGTGTTGATTTCTCTGAATGTTCCCATATATCATAGGAGAGGTTTGTTGTCATGTGCACAGTTGGCTAGTATTTTGGAATCCTATTTTGGAGTGGTTACTTGTGGTCTTCATTGGCCTAGTGACATCACATTTGTTTGCAAAACTAAAATCAATGGGTACAGCCATTAAATGTGATATCTATAAAGTTTAAATAAAAGCATAACTACTCTAGATGAAGGGATTTTCTGTTGCTGATGAGAAATTGCAGTTTGACAAGCAGTAATTATTTGATTGCTAAACTAATGAAAAGCATTTGAAGTAGTATATAGTATGATACTAAACAGTATACATGCAATATGAATTGCTCATCCTCTTTGGATAGGAGCAGTCACAGTTACAGAGCAGATTTGAGTATTTTTTCAAATAGGATTTGGGGAAACTTTGCCAGGCCTCTTCCTTAGAGTCCAAACATTATTTCCCTTCTCTGATATTATGCCAAGGCATTCTCACAAGTGGTGCTGTGTCAGTTGTGGAGAAGAGAACAGAATTTCATGGGAATGACAAAAAAACTACTTAACCAATATAAAACTAGTCATGATTAAAAAATATATTTGTATACTCTGTTGTATATGTAACAGTCTTTTTACGTGGAATTGGCATTGGCATATATTTCAAATCACCTGTACATTCCATCTATCATTATTGTTTTGCATTTATTCGTAGCGTGTTAGAAGAGTTAGCTATATAAATATTTATAAATATGAGCACATATTACTAGTTGAAAAGTCAATCCTATTTTTAAGATTGCAGAAAAGACTGTTATTGTTTTTCTATCTGTTAGAAAATCAGTGCTCCTAGCCAAATATAATTTTCATGCATTGTTTTCATAGATAATTTGAATATTGCTTTGAGGTGGAAATATTTCAAGCAATAGAAAATTGGACTTTTTTCCCAACACTTTTTCGATTTATGTTTGACTAGTTCCCCTTTATTCATCACGTAACTAAATGGCCACGAATATGACCTGTTCAAAATCATGTGATTATTTCTTATTCTTTTAAATGTCATTGATTTTTTCCATGTGAATATATGCGAAATATTTCCTTAGTATAAAAAAGTTGACAGTTATTTTCTGAATCAACTACCATCACAAGATTAGACTTGAAGTAGTTTGGTATATGCATTTGTGATTGTTGTTTAGAGGGAAAACAAACTGAAAAGTGAGTATAGACCTTGCAAATGTGAAGGGTATTATCTATATAGTGGTGGTCAGTAGAAAAATGTTGCTGAATGGCTCATTGAAAGTAATCTATACTACATTGTATCTTGATGATAGTAAGCTGAATTCTACCATGAAGTTTTAAGGCAACAATATAAATGATGACAAAGTTTTCAGAAAAGCTTAAAGACCAAAATTTGTATTAAAATTCACAAAATGTTCATTCAGGATACTTCTTTAATATTATACTATATGTATATGTTTCAGAGTATAGCATATAACAATGTCCACATTACCAATTCTTATGAAGCATGTTATTATCCTTCTTCCCCAGAAGAAAACATGACCCTGGAACTGACACTCATCATCCTATTCTGTCTTTATGATTTTGCCACATATGAATGTGCAGCTATAGTAACTACTTAGCTTTTTTCCCCTTTTCAATTGTTCCATAAAAGGTAAAGTACAACAAATATATTAAACATATTTTTCCATTTTGAAGGTATTCCATTTATCCCCATGTAGTATTATTTTCTACCACATACATGTACTTATTTTAGTCAGTGAACATTTTAGTTGTTCATTTTAGTTGCTAGTTTTATTACTATTCTGTTTTTTTTATTATTATTATAAACACTGATAGTATAGTACTGTTTCCTTAAATATTTGTATATATGCTGTTTGTCTAAATCTTGAAAACCTTCTCTAGATCTGATGTTTTCATCTTGTATCACCTCACACATGTTGTAAGTATATTATTTCTACTATTAACTAAAACTTACTGACTCAAACTTTTTGGTAGGGCCCTTTTGTCTGTATTAAGGCCTTCCAACAATTTGTTTTCACACACTATAGACTATTAGTATACTAGGGTTTCAGAATAGACAGTTTGTGAACTATGTGTATCTTCAGAATTGCTGAATTGTAGGAGATTGTTTCCTGAAATGGTGTGCCAATATTTCCTATTTATATCATATGGGCTCCATATATCTTAATTGAGGCTCCTTCTTTCCAGATGATTTTAGATTGTGTCAAGTTGACATAAAACTATCCAGCACATTTACACACATGTATACACAACTATTTAAGCTATATGATTAAGTTTTGAAAAACATGCCCTAATAACATATAATAATTAAGGGATTAAATTTTCTATTCAACTAAGTAGAGAAAATTGTGTTAAAATTGAAGAGAGTTAAACAAGTGTTTAAGAAAAACATCATTGTCTTCTTTAATAAATGTGTGTATTTGCCAATAGAATTTAAAACAATTTCAGTATCCTTTCATTTATCCATCTGTATTTGGATAGAAAATGGTGCAATAATACATTTTAAAAGAAATATTAGCCCTATTCTAGTTATGTGGTAAATGATAGACTTAATCAGAGTGAACTTAACTCAGTTCTCTGTTACTATCATGACTTAATGAGATGTAAGACAAAAAAAGAAAGGTTATGTTTTGTCAAGAAAGAAAGGGCAGTATGGTTCAATACCTTTACTTAAGTAACCTTTACATGTGCAATTAACATTTAAAAGAAATAAAGTTTTGGAAGCATTATAGAGTAATTGCACAAATGTAAAAAGTAGTTAGAAGCCTGTGGTCTGTTAGGAGAAATTTCTTTAAATAACACTGACAGTTATCAGAAAGTGAATTTGTGATGCATAAAAGATGAGAGGAAAATCTCCTCATTTGGTGACATACTTACTTCTGTCTATTTTGTTGTTTTCTTAGTAAACTTCAACTCACTGACATTTGCTGGAATGAAATTTTCATACTCACCCAGAATTGATCTTTCAAACACAAATTTTGAAATAGTTGAGGGAGAAAAAAACATGCTATTAAGCAGCAGCAGGAAAGAGAGAAATAGAATGGATCATACCTTAAAACTTATAGGTCATTTACATATCACCCAGTAATTTGTCAGAATCTATTGCATTTAAGGCTTGTTGTTGTTGTTTTGCTTCCAGTTTATACTACTATGACTATCTTTCCGCCATGTAGTACATGTAGTGGGTATGTGTACTATTAACCTATTTTTGCAATTTATTTACAAACCAGAAGTAGTTGTGATGTGAATGAAACACTAAATTCAAGAGATATTTTAATTTTTTTCAAGTGAAGAGTCCTTAGATAATATGAATTTTGCCATAGCAGTCTAATCTGAACTCTTGGAATCAACCTCTAATTAATTGATGATTGCTCCTGGCCACTATCATAGAACTCGTTTTCAGAAACTTCTTCTATATTGAACATTCCTAGGCACCTCCTCAAACATTGGGCACATTATCCAAATGAATTTTGCCATTTCCATGTAGCAGCTGAGAGTGAGTTTCTTCATTTCCTGAGTAAAACTCTTGTAGGAGTAATTGCATAGAGAGAAGAAGAGCTCACCTCTTGGTATACAGAAACTTTCTAAGAGCCAAGAATGTATGTTTTATAGAAAATCATGAATACATGGCTTTTTCTTTCCTCCTTTTCTTGGGGGTGTGACATGTAGGTAAGGGTCAGTATAAAGTCTAGGGCATATGACATACTAGCACACACACACTCTACCACTGAACTTACATCCAGGATTTTTGGGGTTTTTTTTTGTTTGGTTGGTTTTGTTTTGTTTGTTTTTGTGAGACACTGTTGCTTTGTGTAGCACTAGCTGTCCTATAACTAGCTCTGTAGACCAAGCTTGCCTTGAACTCACAGCGACCCACCTGCGTCTGTCACCAAAGTGTTGTGATTAAAGGCACTCACCACCACTGCCCTTTTTTTTGTTGTTGTTAACGTGCTTGTTCCTTACACATCTCTCCTTCCTACCGATCTCATGGATATCAGCATGTTGGGAATACGTAGGCTCTACTTGGGGATATATTCAAGAGACTAATGTGCTGCACTCTGAATCTACTTAAGTCTTTACTTGTGGGAGGTTTTGGGGGCTCTGTCTGCTTGTTCCTTTCTTTGTGAGACTTTGGTCTCAAGAGAGTGTTTAGTCCTCCATACAAAGAGATGTTAGGCTGATTCCCAGGATGAGCACAGTGTTTTCATGCTGGCACTGCTGATTGTTCTTCCTCTTCTGGTTAGAATTCAGTGAACATAAAATCTTAGTTCATGGCCACAACATGGCCTATATTTGTGAAATTGTCTTTAAACATTGCCTGTGATGATTGCTTGTGATATAGATCATCCTAGTAGTTGAGTCATGGAAGTCATAACAATCTGTGTGTGTCAACTATTCTGGTGTCTTGTTTTGATCATTAGTCACAGGTAAAACATCCAAAACATTACTAGTTATATGAATGTTATACTTATCAAATGATACCCTAAGTCAGAATATTTCCCAAACCCATGGAATGCTTTAGGTATTTCACATACTTTTTCAGAGAAAGAAATTTCTATCGTCTCGGAGGAGCCTGCTTTCAGAAGACGAGTTAAGAGATTATAGCTAAAAGGGAACTAAAATAGCATCAGTTTTAACTTTCAGAAATTCTATTTTAGGCTTGATTTTGTTCGTCATTATTTTCACAGTTAAAATGTATAATTGAAATGGAGAGTTTAAAATATATTGAAATAAATTATCTCATAATTTTAATAATGCTTTTAATCTATTTAATTTAGTTGCAATGTGGTAAAAAGTATTCATGTTACCAAAGTGGACCTTTGTTTTTCTTATCGATATACTTAACCAAAACAAAACAAAACACCAATAATGTTGTAGAGAGCTGTGTGGAGCCGCACCTGATGGTGATGTGTAGAGAGCTGCGTGGAGCCGCTTTCCGCCCTCCGCTATCCCGAAAGCGAGTGTTCTCTGTAATAATCAACTCCTTGTATGGCTAAGGCCTGACTTATGCTATTATCACGCAATGATCGTCAGCTGCTTGCATATGCATGGACCTATGGACAATGCCCACGTGGCAATCCGGGGTTGGCGGTCCGAGCCTATTTAAGGGCTGGGAGAGGTTTGCTGTGGTGGGGGGGGAAGAGAGAGAGAGAGAGAGAAAGAGAGAGAGAGAGAGAGAGAAAGAAAGGGAAAGAGAGAGAAGCTGTAAATAAGGTCCTGAATAAACTGCTTGCAAGAAGAGCTCTGGTGTTGCGTCTTCCTTGCTGGCCAAGGTGGGCGTGACATAACATGATGGTGGTAGCATGTGCATTTAGTTGCAGCTCTTGGGAGGGGGCAGGGGAGGGATATGTTTGTGAATTCAAGGGCAGCCTGGCTTACATAGTGAGTTCCAGGACACCTAGAGCTACCTGGAGAAAGCCTATCTTGGGAGGAAAAAAACAACAGAAAACAAAACAAAGAAAAACATCAATAGACACATTTTAAAAATTACTAATTCTAATTTTCCTACCTTCAAGATATTCTAATAAGAGCATACATATGGGGCTGGACAGATGTCTCATGGGAGTGTTTAAGACTGTATTGCTCTTGCACAACACTGGAGTTCATTTTCCAATATCCACACTATAAGTCACATTTGCCCATAATTCCAGGTGATTGGGATTTGGCCTCTGGCCTCCTTGTGTACTGTATTCATGCAGTCAAACCAACAGACAGACACATCTACACATAATTTAAACTTAAATTTAAAAATATTTTCAAATCTTGAAGAGCTGTGTATGGTTTTGTGTGTGTGTGTTTATAGTTGTAGAGTTCTACCTGGGATGCATAAGCTCACATTTTTTCTTCCTTGTGCTATAATATAATAGAAATAATACTTTAGTGATTACTTATCTTTCCTTTTATAAGAGATGATTATATTCATTAATGGAATTAGCTGTATTCGATTTAAACTCAACATATACATATGTGGTTATATTTGTGTTTCTTTTAAATAAAAGATCACTCTTATTTTAAAACTTGAGTCTTAATATAGTGGATACCATTGTTGTATGTCAAGAGTCTTAATAGAGAGGCAGAAATGAAGGGGAAGAGAAAAAAGATAAATGTGGGAAATAAAATCCCACTTCTGTTACAATATTGTAAATGTGATTTCCTTGGTTTCTGTGTTACACTGACTTACTTGATTTTTTTCTAGTTTTTTTGTTTGTTGTTTTTCAGTGCAAGTGAGGTGATGTATTTCTTTGTGACATGGGTTACTCATAATATTCTATACTCTTGACTCAGCCTTCCTGGTCCTGCGATTACCAGTATTAAGCTACCATACCAAGCCTCTACATGTTTGTTTTGTTTTTTAAATCATGAAAACGTAAATGACATTACAAAAGAGAAAATAAATAAGAAAACTTATAATTTTTCCGAACTAATGACTTGTTAGTATATAATCATCTAATGATAAACACATTTCCATTACTTCAAAGTCATCACGTCGATTTTCAAGAACTTTATTCATCTTAAATAGAAACATACCTACACAATTACAAGTTTGATTGTTATAGATGACTACTAACTTGCGTTTTTAATTACTTTAACTAGTTTATAATAATAGCATTCAAGAACTAGAAATTAGCCAGATGGTGATTGGGCACACCTTTGATCCCAACACTCAGGGGGCAGAGGCAAGTCCCAGGACAGGCCCCAAAGCTTCTTGAAAAAACCCTGTCTTGAAAAAAAAAACAAAAGAAAAAGAAGAAAAAAAAACTTAGAAATTTACATTACATTGTTAAATTGGCTACATAGGTACAATACCTTAAACAGGAGTAGAAGTACATATACAGTATACGAAAATATCTTGGGAGGAGGGGGAGGGAAATGGGAAACGGGGAGCAGATGGAAATTTTAATTAAAAAAAGAATAAAAATAAATAAATAATAATAAAAAAATGACATCTTGGAAAAAAAAGAAAGTATCCTCAAATTTGTATCAGTATACAAAAATAATACATACCAATGTAAAACATTTAAGACTAGTAGTTTCTTTTTCAGTTTAAAAGTAGATTCAATAATCTATCCTTTTATCCTATCATTTCAATATCCCTCTTTTATTCTTTTGAGAATGAGATTCTTGTCTAATCTTCTTTGCTAGGCCTTCTTTCTAACCATGACCAACAACAACTTGTAATTATCCCTCATAAGTGATGCTTAGCATACATAGTCAATTGAATGACTATAAACGATTTATCCTACTTCTTTGAACTATGGGTGTCATGTTCTCTATGCTGCTTCCTGTTGTCTGGGGGTTTCCGCATCTACAGCTATTTCTGAGAAGATTGGGACAATGGTCAAGTCTTGTGTTGGGTGCCAGCCTCGACAAAATTACCTTTCTTCTAGAGTGGAGGTGTGAATTTAGAAATACAGTAAAGAATACAAAGATGTGAACAGAAATAATAAAATGCAGAAACATTTCAGTGAGTACTGAAAATTCATCCCGGTTTAGTTTCCAACAGCTTAATATTCCCCTGATTTCAAAAGGTAGGAGTAGAACAAAAGGAATACATTAACATACAAATTGAAAGTCACCAGGTACATTTTTCACTTAAGCCCTTGACCAAACACTCTGTAGGCAAACCACTCCCTGGGTGGAATTCCAAATTACTTCCATAAAGGGAACTGGAACTTAGTTGAATCCTTAGACTTTTGTTTTAGGTAGGAACCAACTACTTCCCTATTTCTTCAGCACAAGGTGTAGCAGCTAGCCACACCTGTTTACAATAGCCTTGAGAGAACAGAACTCTGATTTACAACTAGGTGGGACCTTTGTTTGAGTTAGAAACACAATAATCTCGAACTAAAACCCGAGTCCCAAACTCTGTTTTGTGGTCTCTTCGGGCCTCCACAGTCCTGGGAGAGCTAGTTGAATTATTTTTTGTTTACTCTCTCTGTATGATGAGAAAATGTAGAGCTCATCTGAAGTTTTGGCTGGATAGTCTATGAGGCCGGACCATTTTAGCTAGCAGCCTCGAAGTTGGTCTTGATGCAGAATTTTTAGGAAATGACAACAGAGGCATTCTGAGGTGCTGGATTACCTGGGCTACTTGTCTTTATTGGTAGCTGGTCCCTTTTTTTTCTGAAAACACAAACATTTAAAGGCAACATATATAGTTGTATTAACACAGGTATGGAACCTGTGGTGTGTACAATACAGTAAAAGATAAATTTTTTGTTCTCTGTGTAACCGGAGACAGCTCATTCCTTTCCTGACTGCTCAGACCTGAATAATCACACAGAAACTATATTATACAATACTGTTCAGCCAATGATTCAGGCTTATTTCTAGCTAGCTCTTACATTTTGAATTAACCCATTTTTATTAATCTATGTATCAGCACAAGACTGTGGCTTACTGGTAAGGATCCAGAATCTGTCTCCTTCAGCTGCTACATGGTGTCTCCCTTACTACTCTCTCAATATATCTCTGTTCGGATTTCCTACCTGGCTTTACCCTGTAAAACCAGATGTTATTCTTCATTAAAAGTTTGTTTTTAAAAATATACATGGGAGCCAGGCAGTGGTGGCGCACGCCTTTAATCCCAGCACTCGGGAGGCAGAGGCAGGTGGATCTCTGTGAGTTCGAGGCCAGCCTGGTCTACAAACGGAGTTCCAGGACAGGCTCCAAAGCTACAGAGAAACCCTGTCTCGAAAAACCAAAAAAAAAAAAAAAAAAAAAAAAAATGCATGGTTGCGTTGTCTATGCATGCTTAAAGCTTAAAAACTTACTGATGAATCACTAACCATTAACTTTTATCCTTTTTTTTTTTTTTTTTAGAATCTTGTTAAATATCTTCCTGAGCAGAATGTACTCCGAGAACTAGCAGAGCTTAAGAATGAATATGATGATCTCTGTGAGCCTGAGCAGTTTGGTGTTGTGGTATGTATTGATCACAAAGGCCTAAGAATATACTTCTCACAAACAGAAGAAACATATTAGTTGATTTCTTTTACTTTATAGCTACATAATTAAATATAATATTGACTTAGAAAATATCTTTACCTATAGCATTGTGGTATTGAAAAGTAAGTATGTTACATGTTAAGTTCACAAAAAACATCAAAACATCATGAGATAGTCTCTTCAAAAGTAATGATATTTAATGATATTAATACATGCAAAATAGTATGTAATACATTGAATAATTTTTCCCTTCAGATCTGAATGTTAGAATAACCCCCTTGAAAACTTAGGCTGAAATAAAATAATATCTAGGGAAATTAAAAAAAAAATCTAGTAACTATTTTTACTGTATATATTGTATCAGAAAAATCACAAGTATTTTAAAATATTCTAGAGTGTCAATAATTGATTGAGAGCTTGCACTGTGTTATTTCCATCAGGACATATAACTTACAAAAGTACCTCATGTAGTTTAATCATTTTTCTTCATCCGCATCATTTTAAATGACACTAAATGATTAAGTATGAAGACCATTGTCATATATCTTAAAATACCACAAGCCTGCTCTTCAAGTAATTGGCCAGAAAGTATAAAGGACATTGAAATTACTTTCTTTGAATAAATCCTACTTTTTTCCAGAGCTGGAGACTGA
The DNA here is from genome assembly GCF_950005125.1 of Chionomys nivalis. NCBI lineage: Eukaryota > Metazoa > Chordata > Mammalia > Rodentia > Cricetidae > Chionomys > Chionomys nivalis. Next base: position 104,599,228 of record NC_080112.1, on the reverse strand, counting down.
ACCCACAGCTTTATGCTTCTTAGGCAAGTACTCTACCACACAGCTAAACCCCCAACCCCTAAAAGGTAGTTTTTTTTTTTAAACTCAGTGTTCAGGACTGTGTTTATTTGCTATATGAATTTCTAGTTTGCTCAGGCTTCCTGATTTTTTTCCATTTGTAAATTCAATTGATAAATACTTTTTAAATTATCATTCGACCTGTTTCATCGAAAATATTCCATAATGTTTCAAATTCTTACTTGCTAGAGTTCATCAGATTTCTAACTTCAGTTTTAAAATCTTCTTAATCTGAAACTCTATTAGATAGGAGTATGCTCTTTATAGTATATATAATAAACATTAGTCCGTATTTAAAATTCTTCAATTTTAGGGCATGCTGTTGCCTACATTGATATAGAAAGATTTGTCAGATCCTTGAAAAGGAAACTAGACAAGCAAATTTGAGATCAAATAGAACATATAATGGACCTGGAGAACATATTTCTCTTATTTTTACATCAGATCTATTCGTCAACTGAATTGGCTCTGTATTATTTATTAACTAGTGGCATTTTAGCAGAGTGTTAAATAATAAAATTTGTAGCCCCAAGTTCACACTTGAAACCTAAGCAGCTCAGATCCATCTTATAATTGAAGCAGGGCTATCCACCATCTGAGATTTCAGCTGCATCATGATGGTTATGAGCTTTACAGTAGGTACACAACGCCATTTCTCAGAAACCATTTTTTTTTTTTACTCAGTGCAGTTTATCTAGGAAGATGTATTAGTTTTCCAAGCAAGTCCTTCAAGAGGAATATCCTTGGTACCTCACTGAGGAAATGAAATTTGCAGGGGGGGGAGCATAAAAAGCAATATACCTTCTGACTAAAGGCAAAAATAGAAAATGGAAGAAAGTTCTTGTTTATACACATAAACATAAATATTTAAGGCTGTATGTACATGAATTCTCCGCGTTTCCATGTTTACTCTCACTCTATTTTGCTCTATCTCTGCTGGGATGGGGTCAGAAAGAATCTAGACCATTACTAAGTAGTTTATACTATGTAAACTGCCTAAGATTATCAATTGAGACACACACTTTTTAAAGATTATATATATATATTGTTCATTATGTAATAATACTCTTAATAATAAAAATAATTAGCAATAACCTTAGTCTTTTAAAGTTAAGTACAGTCTCTAGTGTAAAACTGGCAATGAATGTTTGTTGAGTTATAAGCAATCTTTTAGACAAAAATGTGAGCCAGACATTTTATAAATATAGAAAAGTAAAATATGAACTAAAATATTATCAAATTAAATTAATCTTGTGAGAATATACTATCTTACTATTTAACCCTTAAATTTATATCAGCAGCCTAATAGAAATAGATGTTTGGAAAGTACAATCCTTCTCACTAATGAGAGAACCCCCATCTTGGGAACACTCCTGTCCTCAGCTTTCTTCACCCAGTGCCAATGTTATTTACTATATTCGTATTAAAATTTATATTTATGACTTCAGTATCAAAACCCTTCAGTGCTTCCCTGACTTCACAAAATAAGATTCAAGCTCTCCATTCTCCTTATGTCTTTCATTCCTTACCATTTCTTCTTCTGTCTGTATATCCCTTCTTTTCAAACTACCACAAACTCTTTCTTACCAATGGCATAACAAACTTCAGGACCTCCAGAGCCTCTTCTGCCTTTAAAGTTGCTTTGTTTTTTCTATCACCCAGGCTAGTTTCTAACTTATGGTTTTAAGCTAGTCTCCTGTCTGCATCTCTTTAGTAACCAAGACTGTAGTTACTCAACTTTGTTCTATTTGTTGTTTTGTTGCTCTGAGGCCTGAGCCCAGGATCTCCCACATGCCAGGCATGTATTGCAGAATAGAGCTCTGTTCCCCCTCCCCCTCTTTATTTATGCATTCTTTTTGAAGTGTCAGGAAAGGAGATGGCCTATTTTTATTATTAATAGTACTATTACAATGTTACTGATAGCAAAAGCTTACTTAAAGTATTTTATGCTAACACTTTTACATGGGCCATATTTTAAGTAATATTTTCAATTTGTTCCTTGGAAAACTTCATACATTTATATAATATATTTTAGTCACTTCTGTCCACTGTTGCCTCCATCAAATTCCTCCAAGTGCTAACCCTCATCTCCTTCCCAACTTCATGTCTTCCCTTTTGTTATCAATAATGCCTGGGTTCAATTTGTTCAGTCTATATGCACACGGCTGTGGAGTTAGCCTGAGAGGCATGGGCAACTTATCAGTGCCTTATCAACTCATAGCACTGTGGTTACTTATGTAATGTCTGCACAAGGTCAAACCAGTCAAAGTATTCATGCTCTCTTATGATTTGTAAGGTAAAGTTTGGTACTGTTATTATCTCCATACTACTGCTGTGGAATTGAGGCAAACCAAACTCCAGTAACTGTTCCAGGGTTGGATAGTAAATAGTAGAATTCAATTAGAATTCACAGTCAGTGCTTTTAGGTACTGTGATTTACTGAAGAAAGTCGGAGGAGAATATGATGAGATTGACGCTCTAGTATAGGCACATGTTCCCTATCTCTGCTTTGAGCATTACTATCCCATCTAATTCCAGACAGCATTATTTCTTGCTTACTATACTTGTGGTGTTTCTCTTGCTGCTTCGATTTGTCAGCCTACTATGGCCTTCTCGTCAAGAAAATAAATCTTCTCACTTGCTGCCTAAAATGGGTGGATAGATGGTTAAATTATAATATATCACTGACCTGAGGATTCTGTTAGTTACTCTCTTTCTGTTACCTCTCATCGGTTTCTTCAGAAGTTGCCACTTGCTCTATGGCCTTACTTGTCATTCACTCTTCAATCACTAACAATCAGAAGTCTGCCTTAAATTGTGCATTGAAGTTGATCAATAAAAGTTATTAATTATTTCCTATTCAAAACTCAAATATGCTTCAGATCTACACTCTCTCTGTAGTGCCATAGTCTTGAGAAGCATAATTATTTGCTGTAATTGTTATCATACACTTTTAACTGCTTCCTACTTAAACTTTAGCTCTTCTCATAATCAGTCTCATTTTAATGCCTCTATGTAGATTGTATTTGTATTGCTTATTAGTTAGGCTGAATGATGGGAGAAAGAAGGCAGAGTCGGGAGATGCCATGTAGCTGCTGCAGAGAATGTCTAAACGAGCCCAAACCCTGCCAGTAAGCCAGAGCCGTATAGCAATATACAGATTAATAGAAATGGGTTAAATTAAGATGTAAAAGTTAGCCAATAAGAAGCTAGAGCTAATAAACCAAGCAGTGATTTTATTAATACAGTTTCTGTGTGGTTATTTCTGGGCTGAAAGTAGGGAACAAACAAGCGGCCTCTTACAACACTAATGGCATAGTATTTGTATTCCTTCCATTCTTTCTTCCTTTCTTCCTTCCTTCCTTATTTTCTATGTTCTTTTCTATGTCTGCATGTGTGGAAACTGGATTCAACATTAGGTTATTTTTTATGTCATTTTCTGCCTTTGTTTTTGAGACAGGGTCGCTATGGACTTCGAGTTCATTGCTTTAGATAGGCTGGTTGGCCAATCTGACACCAGGATTTGTCCTTCTCTGCTCTCCTCGGAGCTGCCTTTACAGATATGTGTCTCTGTGACTTTCCATGGGTTATTGGGACTGAACTTAGATCAGGAAATACTTTGCCCACTGCAATATATTTGAGACTAATCTTCACCTATAAGGCACATTTTGGCCTAGCACCTGCCAATCTCTCTTAGTTTTAGGCATTAAATTTGTGTGTGAACTGAACTCTTGCTTCTTGTACATCAACCGTATTGAACTTCATTTTTTATGTGTTTGAATTCATTATCTTCTCAGAATCACTGCATGTGCACCCCTGATTCCTGTTGATAATCAGCTTTGATGAAAACCATTCGTTCTAGGGTAGGAGCATGAGGATTAAGCAAATGGAACAGAGATATAAGAGATATAGGAGACAAAAAACACAGAACAGCATCGAAAGGGACATTCACTGAATGTGCCTCGTTTATTTTTACATACTTGTATACTTCACTCCAAAAGGGGGGTGGGAATGCAACAGACTTCATTAGCATGGTATAAGAAAGAGTCTTGAATTCTTCGACCTTTGGTCCTGGTGAAACAAATTCATTTCTATACCCCAAAATTTGCCTAGCTGTCAAAAGTAGTTCGATCAAGCCAGGAATGGTGGCACGTGCCTTTAATTCCAGCACTTGGTAAGGAGAGGTAAGTAGATCTCTGTAAGTTCGAGGCTAGCCTGGTCTACAGAGCGAGTTCCAGGACATCCAGGGTTGTTAAACAAAGAAACATTGTTTTGAAAAACAAACTAAACAAAACAAAATAGGCCTATCCTTTAAACTCTCAGAGTCTTCTTTAAAATTCCCTTTCTAGAAAGTAATAATTTTACTATTTATTTTTGAGTTTATTTGTTGAACATGTTCTCTTAGATTATAAATTACATAAGTAGATGAACTATATTAATGTTATTCAAGTTATGTATCTATCAAATTATTGTTGAATCTGTTTGCCATTCTTGTCTTACTCTCCATTCATATGGCAGTTTCTAACATTGACAGATTTAGATTCACTGTGTGTGTGGAATATTTTCTTGTCTTTCTCTCTTAAACAATGAGAATTTTATTGTTGCTTTTATTTCAGTGTTCTTGGCCCACTACACTGTAGAATTTCCATAAATACGTAACTCTCTAGATAACAATCACATCTTATCAGCTAGGACAAGATGTGTATTATACATTTGATTACTCCTTCTCTATTAATTAAAATATTATCACCAAAGAGAAACAATGAAGTGTTTCTGGTTAAGATTTTTTAAGGAGAGAAAATAAGGCTTGTCTGAGTCAGTCCCTTGGTTGGTGAGCTTTAACCTTTTCACTTTTGTAAACTGTCAGAATCTTGAATTTACTTATAATCACTTGTAATCTACTGGGAGAAAAAAAGCATAGGAGGGAATTAAGCAGAAACAAACAAACAATATCAAGCTGGAGATATTCCCTTCATGTGGAGGCAGACCTCCCAGCAAGTGAGACATGCTACCTCCTATACCTTCTATGATCAATAATCTTCTTTAAAGGGTGGATTGGCTGCATAGCTTCCCACTGACTTGTCCTCTAACTTACCTCCTACAGAATTGAATTTGGTACATTCATTGTAATTATGTGCTGTACCTTTACTGGAAGAAAAGCACAGATCTTTGAAAGCTCTGGCAGTCAGAATCCCCAGCTGGAGCTTTTAAATGCTTCCGAGTATGTCTGCAGCTCAGCTGTTCTCAAATCTCAGAGCTGTGGAAATTCCCACTTGTCGTGCACTGGGGATGGAGACCCATACTGTGTGTATCTATTAAACTAGCATGTCTTCTGAGAAAAGAAGGCAATAATTAGTTCTCTTAGTAATCAGTACTTTTGTTTTTCTGACTTCAAAATTACCCATATTTTTCAATTAAAACCATTCTCAAGCTATAATCTAGTAAGAAAGATGTTTCAATAGCTTCGTTCATATAAATCTTTAATGAACAGAACAGATTATATTATATTACTGACAGAACAATGATTTTTTCTTACTTCTTTTGCACAAATATATGGAGGCAAAAAGAGAGTTAGAAATAGAACTATAACCTCGTTTTGCTTTAATTGTTTTAAAGCCTCTAAAGAGCTTATAAACCCTGTTCAAGAGAGCTTAGCCAGGTGAAAGGGGGATTGATAAAAAGCTTTTCCCTTCCTATGTAATATTAAAAACAATTAATTTAGAAAGAAAATTGTAGGTCCAAGTTTATATTAATATTACATCATTTCCTGGGTTTGCATATTCATTGTGAAATATTCATATGTTTCTTTATCAGTATTTTCAGCATTTTAATGTGTAATGCCTGGTGTTTTTGTTTTCATTTTTTTGCACATATGAATGCTAGCTCTTACTTGTAGACGAGCTTAATGTTATCTGAGAAAAAAATCACTTTAAAAGCCAGGGAGTGGTGGTGCACACCTTTAATCTCAGCACTTGGGAGGCAGAGGTGAGGGGATCTATGTGAGTTTGAAGCCATCCTCGTCTATAATAGATAGTTCCAAGACTGTCAGGGCTTCACAGAGAAATCCTGCCCCATAAGAAACAACAACAACAACAAAACCAATTTGATATTTTTTGACCAAGTAAAAAAAGTCACCATGAGTCATTCTTATTACTGTTTATTTCATTAACTTCTCATATTAATCCATGCTCATGACAGAATTGTTTATTTTGTTTATTTCAGTCACCTTTTGTAATAAAACAAGGTAAAATAAAACCACATGAAAATTGAATAGTCACAGGAGGTCGATGGCTGTCGAGTAATTCTGTAATTGATTACTTTTCATTAAATTTAAAAATATCAAAACTTCACCCTCTTATTTTTTCCTTTATGTCTTTAATTCCCTAATAGAATAGCAAAGCTCCACAGCAATTTTAGTTGTCATTTGTGGCCTCCATTACGTTTTTTGACAAGAATATTTTGAAATTCTTATCCAGCTTCTCAGTGAGATTCCTCCGAGTCTACAGTGTCTTTGGGGGCAAACACTGTTATTGTGTTCTGCTCTATACTAAAGACTAGTGGATATTTCTCAATGCATAATTTCCACATATCACTATCTTTGGGGAAATATTCTCTATCAGCACATCATTATTTTTCTGATGTAAAGTCAGTTTTCTCAACACTTTATTTTTTAAAGCTTCAATTCACAGATTAACCATGGCTCTCATCTCTCATGACAGCTAACGTGCAAACATTTCCCATTTTCTACATATATGAGGAATTCTCGTATTGATTATTTTGTCCAGGTACTGGATTTAGTGCAGAAAGTAAAACAGTGACTCGGAGAGTCCCTGCCCTTGAAGAACTTATTGTGTATTAGAAGATAAAAGTATTCGTTTAATAGAGAATCTCAAATGTATCTGCTTCCTTCCTGCAATTCCTGACAGAATTTTGCCAGTAATTGCTTCTGAATCTCACTTAGACTGGCAGTTCTGTCAACGTAATAAAACTCCATCCTTGAATATGACCAAATTCATTCCCTTTACTATAGTAAAATACAAATAAACATTTTGTAAATTTAGGAGATAGTGCCTCTTAATAATGACTATTTCTTAATATCCACTTAATAATTGCAACAAATTCTACTATTTTCAAGGGACTAAAGTTTCAATTATATTCAAATATGATAGGCATTAATAAAAGGCGATATGAATAACCCTAAAGATTTCATGATATTCTTCTTATTCATACATGATATTTAGCACTTCTGCTTCATTTTTATTTACTTTTTATTGAAAATTTCCACCTCCTTCCCTCCTCTCACTTCCCTCTCCTCTTCCCCCTCCCCCTCCCCCTCTCTCTCCAGTCCAAGGAGCAGCACTGCTGCTTCTTATCTTTTTCTTCCTGTGCATTCCTGTAGTATTTTGGTATTAAATCCATACTCATCAGCTTTATAGTTATGCAGTGTATACAATTCAAATGATATAAATGAAACTGTGCCTACCTCTTTGGGGAAATAACCCACTTGTAGTGCTCCCACTAAAGCTGTCAATGTCCTTTTTTTTTTAAATGTAGTTTCAGATCAGCTGAAGAAATGAGAGTCGCTTGATATAATTTGATAGACAAGTAACTTGCAACACAAATAAATCCGCTTCATAATACAACACCCTGGTCAGCATCCCAAAGCACTTCAAGGAATGAATTATAAAACAAAAGATGCCAGTCAAGTAAAATGCTGCGAGGGACCACAACAACAAACCAAACATACGTTTCAGCAGTGTTTCTGCTTTATTTACTATATTATATCACTTAGGAGCACTCAAGCTCAAGTGCCTTTATGAGACACAAGCCTTTTAATAGTACTATAAGTGGCTGGGGATATAGCTCAGTGCTTCCTATTATTTCTAAGCTTGACTATCCATGCTATTCCTTTACACAGCAAACCCCTCTGATGACAGTTCAGCTTTTGTCTATCAACATATACTGGTCTGATTGTAAAGTTCACACTTAAGACTATTGCCATGTTCTAGACATAGTAATGGTTGGTTAGAGATATCTCAGAATGACTTCATTTTCTCTGTAGTATCTTGATTCTTTTTCAGGGATGCACTTTAAGTTATAACATGTTAAATAGTAAGTGTCTTTTATGATTGAAAAATGGATAAATGGAGAAGGATAATTTCAGTCTACCCAGTGAATAATAGGCCGCATTCTTCATTGACTACCACAGCCACACATTGCTTAATTGGGGGTTAAAAGTGATTGTATTTCATGTTCGGAAGACACATTAATGACCATGTGTCTTTCTTGCTAGGAATTTCTAAGGATAAGAAGGTAAAGCTAAGAGCACCTGTCGTTTCCCTTTGCTTAAATAGTGTCAGTTGATACAACAGACACGTTCCATACAACTGACATGGGCATTTAAAATAGAGATATTTGATTATCTCTCTGGGAATTAGAAAAAAGATTTTTTCTTGAATCTTAAGCTTAAAATAGATTATATTGAGCCAGCCAGTGGTGGTGCATGGCTTAATGCCAATACTCAGGAAGTAGAGGCAGTAAATCTCTGAGTTTGAAGCCAGCCTGGTTTACAGAGTGAGTTTCAGAACAACCAGGACTATATGGAGAAACCCCATATTGGAAAACAAAAATAATACTAATACTAGTAATAATTATCCATATAGGGTGATCATCCATACTCATAAAGGGTATGGGTAGGTTTTCTGTGATTACCCACCTGGTATCAAATGGTATTATGTATGATCTTTTAGCTTTCTTCACACCAATTCTGTTATATTTTCTTTGTATTTCTGTGTGTTTTCCAGATAGACTCTCATGTAGCCAAGGCTGGACAGGAACTGGCTTAGTAGCTGAGGGTGACCTTGAACTTCTAATCCTTCTATTTCTACCTCCTTTCCACTGAAATTTCAGGCCTATAGGACCTCCTTTAGCTTCTATCTTCTATGCATCTTCTTAATCTCCTAGTGGTTCAACTTTGTGCAAATGAATAAATTCATTTATTTTTTAATCAGCTATTATTTGTCAAAGCACAATATTTGACTCTTTTCTCCTTTCTTTTCCATACACTTGCCTCCTCAGTGATTTTGTCTTCCAAATAATCTATTCATATAACTATTAAATCCAATTTTATTTCAAAACTTTAACAGGTACTACTGTAATGACAAAAACTCCATATATCAAAGAAGTCATATTATTCCCTAGACATAAAGGTATCACTTTAGAGGGGAAAATTTAGAGGAATTAGAGAAATCAGTGAGAGTGTTTAAAGTATTAACATATTATAATTAAGTATAATATATATAAATCTTTAGTTAAAATGATAAACATTACCAATAAAAGACATGTTAAAATGTGGGCAAAAGTTAATGTTAGGTAGTACTGTATGACCAATATGAATAATTGAAACATTATTTCAAGATTGAGAATCTTGATAAACAGAGGCTAATAGTGTCATTGTTAATAAAAATGTGCAATATTAACAGAAGAAAATGACCAACCAAAGTCACGTCAATGATAATTTTAAAAAATCAGAGTAACAGGAAATATTTCAATATGCTCATATTTGCATCTAGAATACTTCATTCTACATGTCTACAACTTAGAAAAAATTCACAGGAATTTTCCTGAATTTTCAAATTTGGAAACTAAAGATTGCAAAACTAGGCAGGCTATTTTTACATAGAGAATTATTTTTGAGTGTCATCATTGCTAAACTGTACTCTATCTGCCTGTGCTATCTTTTTTCATCTTTTATTAGCTTACTGGTACATAGATCACAGGAGAGGAGAAGCACATTTATCTCTCCACAACCCCCAAAACAAAAGAGTAAACATTAAACAATACAACATCAATACCAAATTCAACTTTTCAAGTTACTTTATTTTTATTGTATGTATGTGTCTGTGCCTGTTTTTGTGTGTGGGCACTGAGTGTAGGACAGAGGCAACAGATACTCTGGAAATAGAATTATAGATACCTGTGAGCCACTTGTTCTGAGTGCTTAGAAGGCAACTTGTGTCTTCTGGAAGAACAGTAAGTTCTTCTAACTACTGAGTCATTTCTTTAGGCTCTCATTAAACTGTCATTAATGCCAACTTTGTTGGAATAACCAAATTAAAGCCTTGATACTACTGTTTTACTTTCTTTTCCCATAGCTAGTCAGTTACCACACACTATTAATTCTTCCTTAATTCTTTCTCATTCATCTTTTCCTTTCTATTCCTGTTATAAATCATTACTTGTTTCTTGGGGCATTTTTATACCTACCTTGTTGGTGATTTCCCTGACACTTGTCATTCAGTCAATCACAGCACAGTTCAGGTTTCTAATAATGCTTAAGGGACAGTGTATTGTAATTATATATTACTTGGTTTCCTGTTGCTGTGATAAAACGTTATGGCTAAAAGCAAATAATGAGAAGAATGAGTTTATTTGGCTTATGTTTCCATAAAGATAAACGTCCTTGATAGTAAGGAGGGGCAATGGCAGAAAGCTGAAAGCACACATACTCCCCCACAATCCCGAAGCAGAGAGAGTGAACAAGAAGTGAAGGGAGACTATAAACACATACAGTCTTCCTCCAGTGATGTACTTCTTGAAGCAGAGCCACACTTCATAAACCTCCCCAAGCAGCTTTAGCAATGGAAAACCAATGATTAAATGTCTGAGCCTATGACGCATGTCTCATTCAAACCATCACACATACATAGTTGCACTGTAAAGACAGCAGACTTTTCCTAGGATCATTTTGAAAATTAAATCACTCAAGCAGAAAAAATTCTGACAAAGTTCTCAAGAAACATTAACGGCTGTTATCGCTATAACTATTCTTACTGAGAATTATTTGTTGACTATACTACTTGTTTAAAATGAATAAAATCAAATTCATACTCAGAGATTGTAGGTCAAGAATTGAAATAGAGACTCATGACAGAAGAAAATATAAATGCATATATATGTAATTAGTAATAAACAAGGACTAAAAGCTCTTGCATAGCTTACGAAGGTTTTCATTCCTTTTTGACTCTGAACCAATGGCACTTTGGTGAACTGAGAACTCACCCAGAATGTAGATGGCATCATCCATTTAAATAGGATGCAAGACCAAATTAAACAAGAAAAGGGAAGAAACATAGATGAGTATCAGCATTCTTTTCTTTCTGCTTCCTGGCTGTAAATACAATGTGAAACACCACTTAATGTTCCCACTAGCATGTTGTCCCTCTCATGATGAAGTGAACCCTCAACCATTGTACCAGGGTATGTATGCTCTTCTCCCTTACATTGCCTTTGGTTCGATATTTGATCACACAAACAAAAATGTAGCTAATATAATAAGCTGTTCCCTAAACATATATGACAATACACAGTAGGCAGACTACTGAAGCAGGCCAGTTGTGAGTAAGATGAAAGAAGAAATGATGTAGGGAGAGATATGGAGACAGACAGAAAAATTGTGACTGGGTAATACATACAGAATTTGATTTTCTACACATTTATACAGAAATGGGCTTCTACATGTTAAAGACAGACTTTGATGTCATTAGCTTTCAGTTTCATGTACTTTTGCATTGACTCTACATTGTTTTTCATATCAATCTAGCATAAACGTGTTCTAATGTAACTTCTTTCTACCATTTTCTTTAGGTCTGTTTTCTGTCTGTACATATATGTAAGTGCACACTCAAGTCAAAATGTATTTATTTTCTCTGTTGTGAAGCTTTTATTAAACATTGAAGTTCTCAGTATAAAGTTTTTTTTCCTTTCAGCAAATTTCTTTAGAACTCAATTTCTCATTGTCTATCTAGAATTGTGCATCTGTTTTATTGTCAGCTGTGGTTTTCATGTGCCGATATTATGATTTTCCACATAAATGTAGCATTTTAAACAGGTAGTATACTTTGTACTTGTCATGGGAATGATGAAGAAACAAGGGGACAATTTGTATACTTTAAACAAAATAATCCAAAGTGATGAAAGCTATGTGTATACTTTATCAGGACAATATTATCTCCATTCTTATATATTTCTGCCTGGAAAAGTATGAAAACAGAATTCACTGAAGTTAAGAGTTAAGATAGAGAGAGACAGATATCAATCATTAATAAGCAAGTTAATCTCAAAGGAGGGCCAGACAACTGTGTTGCTTCACTATTAGAGCTAGTACGGTTTACTCAGTAATTCATGTGTAGCTTTTGAAGGTATATTACTTACCTTTCTCATAAATGTGATAAAATATCTGACAGAACTGATATAAGGGAGGCAAAGTTTCATTTGCTTTATATTTTCGAGTTTTAGTCCATCATGGAAAGGGAAGGCATGGCAGGGCAGATCGGTTCATGGTGGTAGGTGTATGTGGCAAAGGCTGTTCACAACATGGTAGACCAGGAAGAAAGTGTGTGACAGTTGTGTACCCTTCCAAACCCTGCACCCATTGACTCACTTCCCACAGCTGAGTCATACTTAAAGGTTCCACAACTTTCCAAATAGAGCCAACAGCTAGAAAACAAGTACTCAGAACTTAAGCACATTTTTCATAACAAAGGATTCAACAGAAAGGTTCTTTGTGATTTAAATCAATTGCCTGTAATATCACCTTCTAAAAAGCTGAGATAGAATAAGCAAAAGCCAAAGGTAAGCCTTGGGTACAAAGTGAAGACATGTTTAAAACAAAAAGACATTGTTAATGCTTTCAATGAATTTTATACTTGCAGATATCTCAGTGCCTAGTCTGTGCTCAGCATTTGTCTATGAAAAACTAAACTACACATGCAAAATTCAGTATGATTAGCATATTTAATAATTTCTTTTCATTGTGTTTGCATAAAATGCGCTTCTGTGTCTAGTCTCCACCCATCCCCTTTTCAGATTTCATTTGGTAAATGGAAACTAATTAATTTGGCGTCAAAGGAAATTCAAACCTCAAAATAATTATTATTGGGGCTATACCAAAGGGAATTTGGAATGTGCATCAATAATCTTACAAAAAAGTAATTAAAACCCAAGATGAACTGTTTTGAGGAAAACCAACATAAAAAATTGAATATGTTAACACTAACATTTGACATGTAGGTGAAAGTATTTAGAACAAATATAAAATTTAAATATTCACTATATTTTATGAAAAGAAACTTCACAGTTAGTCTTCATTAATGCCCTAGTTTCAAAACTATACCAACAGATAATTTCTTAGGAAATATTACGCTGGGCGGTGGTGGCGCACGCCTTTAATCCCAGCACTTGGGAGGCAGAGGCAGGCGGATCTCTGTGAGTTCGAGGCCAGCCTGGTCTACAAGAGCTAGTTCCAGGACAGGCACCAAAGCTACAGAGAAACCCTGTCTCGAAAAACCAAAAAAAAAAAAAGGAAATATTACATCTGCATTTTTGACTGTCATGAACACCCACTGTCTATGACATATATACATATACATTCAATTCAATTTTATGCGTATAAGTTTTCCTATTTCATCTCAGGGACATATTTTGACTATATGCTATGTGTGACTAAAGGTTTTGCAATTAACATGTAGAAACTGTTAACCCTCAGCTGTATTTTATCAGATTATAACCATGATGACTGCTTCTGATTTTTAAAACTTTACCTAAATTTTCCTTGGAAAGCTGAAGACAAAAACAGTATATTGGCCATGTGTATGAACTTACAATATTGTTCATGAAATTATCCCCAATAAGGAGATGAAAGAACGTTTTAGAAAATATTATCATAGACATTCCTTATCTTCCAGATGAGCTCGGTGAAAATGTTGCGGCCTCGTCTCACAAGCATCCTTTTCAAACTCACCTTTGAAGAACATATAAACAACATCAAACCAGGCATCATAGCAGTAACTCTTGCATGTGAAGAGCTGAAGAAAAGTGAAAGCTTTAACAGACTTTTAGAGTTGGTTCTTTTGATTGGAAACTACATGAACTCAGGCTCAAGGAATGCCCAGTCTTTGGGCTTTAAGATCAACTTTCTTTGTAAGGTAAGGCACCATTTAATAGTATTAATTTTTAACTAATATTTTTGGTATGTAAGCTGAAATGATCTAAGTGGGAATAATCTATCAATTCTAAATCATATGCCATAGGAGTGAAGTTGATAACTTAATTACTGAGTATATCTTTATTAAACTAAATATTTTAAAAATCTTATCACAATAAAATTCATAAGATTATGATGTCTTTTTTACTTATGTCCTTCTGATTAAATCTTCCTGGAGATTATAGACCATACAAAAATTTCATTTATAAAATAGGTTTAACCTCATATTTCACTCTCTTTATACATAGTTTAAGTCTCCAGTAATATTTGAAGAGCTTAACTATATGAGGAAAAGAGCTAGGAATTTTTCTTTGGATATGATTTGATTATTGTGCTCTATGAACACAAAACTCTTGTGTCTTTGTAGCATTGAACCAATAAGCTCTCACCAATTATCAAGATATCAGCCTAAAACTTTAAAAATAGAATAATAAAAATACTGCTTTGACTGGACAATTCTTGAGTATTATTTTTGAGGTTTATGAAAAGGAGACAAAGAAACAGAATTCCCAAAGTGATTGTATATGCCCAGAAAAGGCAGCCCAACTTGTTTAAGGAAAGATCTGTCTATTACAGACAACTGAACAGATTCTGAGGTGAAGGCCTTTAAGGAAGCTTGAGATGAAAATGCATCTGGAGAGAAGTAATCTTTCTTTGACATCTCCCCATGCTCCCACTGTTTATTCCCTTTTCAGATCAGAAAATATTGTAGAGGTTTGACTCCTTATAGAAATATATTTTAACAAAAATCCCAAATGAATATGACATTCTTTATTTTTCATTCACCGATCTATACAAGGTGCAAATATACAAATTTATATTTTAATATGTATGAAAATTATTTGATTGTACTAGTTGTAACATACATAAGTACAAGGGATAGCATGAATTAGTGATATATGTATTGAGATTTTGGCTATCCCTTTATTCCTGATATTTCTTTAAGTGTTATATAAAAAGATAACATTATAGATAACATATAGATAGACTAGATAATTTGGAAATACCATAGTTTTGCAAGAATAGATTTATTCTCTCTTCTTTTAGTGGGGAACATGTCAGTTCATTAGATAACACCAAGAAGAATTAGGCAATACTTGAAATAAATTAGAGTAATTACATCTGTATTTATAACGCAAAACTAGTATGGTCCTGTTCATACAATTATAGGCCATATAACCTATCCTACTAAGATCATGCCTTACTAAGAGGCTACTCAGGTTGAATGTATTCTCTATGTACAGTTTTTGAATGTATACTTTTGGTTTATGATTATGAAGATATAAAATAAATTCATAAATTTATATTGTATATATTTATATCATGTCATATATCTATTTTACATTTGATATATACATATCTCAAGCTAACTGTTCTAATTTGAACAAATATGTCATTTTTAAACTGCATTAATTTTCCTTATTCAAATTCATGATGTGATTATCTTGAAGCAAGAATGAACTATTCATTTATATGCAAGAAGAAAACATTATATTAATCTCACAGAAAGATTTTATTCTTATGTCATTTATTTTGGAGAGAGCTCTCTTCCTGTCATCTACCTGTCAAATAAAAGTTTTTCCATATAGCACTGATCTGACATCTATCACTAGAGGTATGCTCAAAGGATTTAGCACAAAGATTTTTGCCAACTTCAAATAAAATAAAAAATCGTCTTGGGGGAAATACTATCATGTAGTAATAGGTGTTCTAAAGGAAAAAAGAAGTAAAGGTTTTGCAATATCCCCCCCCACACACTTTTACACACTTTTCAGTTGGATTTTTATCTTCTGGGAAATACTTTCAGGGAAATACATGTCATTAATAAAGAGAAATATCATATACATGGTTGATATTCCCACAATGTGTAGGAATAAAAATGATGTTCCTTGAATACAAAGGATTCTGAGTAGATATAAATGTCTAAACTGACAGAAATTTACTGAAGTGCATAGAAATAGTTAGCTTAGATCTTTAATCTTTTTAGAAATGGAATTAACTAACGATTGATATATGATTAGCTAGAATTTTTGTTAAATTTCACTTATAAAAGATGATTCTAATGATCTTTTTCTTTAATAAATTGCAGAATATGCTTCAAAGATGATACCATTTCTCACCTAAATTTTTAATGATAAATTCTTCTTTGATTTTAAAATTATTATCCACTGCTTTTCACAAGAACCTCTAAAATACATTACTATATTCATTTCCTGAAAAAGGAGGATTGATGTAATTAAACTTATGAGATATTCTTCAATGCATTATATAAAATATTTAGAGGGTCAAAATCAGCTGCTATGATATTTGATGAGAAAAGGAAAACAAATGAGTTAATCAAAATTAGAAGTAACACTAAAGGATATAATGGCTGTAAAATGCTTTTTTTTTATTTCAGTAGTGAATTATCACTTGTGAGTCACCAAACCAGTGTACTTTAATGTAACAAAATATGTCTAAATGAAGACGAACTTGCAGTGCTTGAACTGTTCTCCTTTCTTAGTCATTGAAATTCTAAGCAATGCTGCACTTCAGGAATGTTTCTTATTTTGTTTTCAGCGTATAGTAGTATATATGATATATATGTAAATAAAAGATTCAAAAAAACAATCATGCTCTATTCATTCATTTGCTTGAGTTTATCAGATATGGATCTTTAGTAGCTTACAACCAAAATTGACTATCTGGTTCAAGAGAAAAATGGAATTTGTTGGAAGTATTTGAGATAACTCAACCAGAGAATGGAGAAAAGCTAATGGATTCGACTTTAAAGGAGCAGCCAGGCTTTAGAGATAGCTCAGTGGTTAAGAACACTTGCTCTTCTTCCAGAGACTTCTTGTTTGATTCCCTGCACTCAAATAGTGGCTCACAACTCTTTGTCACTACATTTTCAGGGGATCTGACAACCTCTTTTGGCTTCTGCAGGCACTGTATGCATGTGATAGACAGGCAAAACACCCATACCCATAATATTTTCTAAGCTACCACAGTCTCTGTTTATATCAATATGTATACATTACATATATTAACATTAACATGCAGTACATATATATTAATATGTTATATATGTATATATATTTATATAAATAATATGTAATAATAAGACACTGGCAGTTTTGAAAATTCATATAGTGGAAGCAAACTGAAAGTCTTCAAAGAACATTTCATTGGGAATGTATTATCTTCAACCCTTTTTCTGCTCTTTACTCTGTATTTGATTACAACTTTTAGTAGAAGCTGATTGACCTAAAGTGTATGATAAAGCCACTCCTTGTCCAAGTAGTCACGGCTAAGACTCTTTGAACTTTAGTTTATTCATCTATAGATGAGGAAATGTACTGATCATTGCATAATGCTGTTCTTATTAAATGATTGTGCTAGAGTACAGTGTCATACTTGACCATATCAATGATGAATCATTCTGTTGCTAAATACACTATAGTTGGCATCACCTTAAATATCAAAGCATTTAATTCACCATTTTAGAAATTGAAAGAAGAGGAGTAAAGTTAGTTGCATTGTGAAATGGAAATTACTTACCATTAAATATGATTCCCGAAGAATATACCCACTGTATATGATAGCAAAATTTGAAAATAATCCAGGAGAGACTCTAAGGGAAAACATAGTGTACCTCAGTAACGTGTAAATGAATTCTTCTAAATTTTCACAATGTCTACTCATTTTATTTAAAACACTGTGAATAATATCATAAATGTTAGAAGTTTAGCATAAAATAAAGGCTAATTTTCTTCTTTTGTGAATAGTAAAACACAAAAACAAAACAAACAAACCTGAATGCTCATAGAGGTGAAAAAATGGGATACTATATTAGACAATTCAGGGACTATGAGAAAATACCATATGTTCAGAGGTTTAAATAAAAGAAAATTATTTTCTCATATTTTATAAGACCAAGATTCTGGTTGGTTTCTCTGGAGGTCTCCTCCATTTGACTGCAGATAACCACTTTTACATGTTATCCTCACATAGGGATGTCATTTGATTTTGTTTTTCTGTCTCAACTCTGATCTCATAAAATTTGGACTGATACTTTATTCTCAATTATATCCTAGATCCAATCAGAAGCCCTTACTTCCAATGCCCTTAATACCATTAAAATCAAAATGAAAATAAATCCCCTTCTGAGTTTATGTTTAAGAGTTGTAGCTTTATGAATGTTGGAAATAAGTGATTGTGGTACTATGATTTTTTTTAAACCTGTGAATACAGTGTTATGTGCTTTGACAAATATCCTTCTGTGACAATAAATACAGTTTTCCAATTTCCAAGCGATAGAGTACCTGTTTTCCTTTACATAATATAATGCTGCTATGCAGATTGATGTCTAAAGTAGAAAGAAACTTGGTGTAAGGAGTTTGTGTCTCTGGTTATATGATTGATTTCTCAAATGATAACTTCAACTGTTTCTACATCGTCCCACATTTTACAGAATTAGGGTCACCTATTGATGTTTCTTATCCTCTATAAACCAGTAATTGAAATGGGGCAGACCTAGCAGTGGAGGCCTGTATCCTAGCTACCTTTGAGACTGAGGAAGGAAGATAGCAGGCTTAAGCATTGCCTGAGCAGCAAGAGGAGGTGAAGGCCAATCTGGGCAAGTTAGGGAGACTTCACCAGAAAATCAAAAGTCAAAAAAATAATATGCTCTGTATGGTATGCCATACCTTTAATCCCATCACATGAAAGTTGAGGCAATAAGATTGCCTTGGAGTTTTATGATGCCCTGTGCTAAACAGTGAGTTTCATACTGACCTAAAGAATGAGATCTCTTTAGAAAGTAGTGGTGAAGGGAAAGAGAGCAAGAGGAAAGGAAGAAGAATGGTGGGAGAATGAGGGAGAGAGAAGGGGAAGAGGAGAGAACACAAAAGATCATAATTGGTGTTACATTTCCTTGATAAGCTCTTTCTGAATTCAATCCCCAGTATGCAAGAGACTAATTTAAAAAAAATTGTAAATTAATATAATTCATATACTCAATTTCACTGTAATACGATCATTTGATATGGTTTTGAACAGAAGGAAAAAAAGTAGAAAAATTCATCATAGAAAATTCTTCCCCTCAGAACAACTTTTTTGAAATCAGTATTTTTTTTTAAATAAGTCAGTGTGAAAAATGTATCCTGTGACTAGTTGTGAGATTAGTTTTCAGAGAAGCCCAATATAGCAGGTGTTAAGTTTGTCTGTGTACTTCAAAATGTTGTAGTTATGAAGGAATGTATTTCTTTGCATATAATTTGCTGTGGACTTGAACTTTGAGAGAGTAAAAACCAGCTTTTAACTTAGTTTTCCTTTCTTCTCCTTTTGTCTAAACTTTAAGGTCTGAAGCATAGTACTTGTGATCTGATTTAAAGAGTATTTTCAAAACGGAAATAATCATTTATATGCAAGGTGTAAGTCTGCTAATACTTTAAATGTAACCCTTGTTTTCTCAGAATTTGATTACATCCTTTTAGATTTGCACATTTACAACACTATAATTTCAGTTGTGTGAAAACTTCATTAAGTCCTCAAATCTTCAGTTTATTAAATCTTTAGAGAACAGTACGTTGTAAATGCAGTCTTGATTGGTAGTCTTTGTCAATACTTTTTAAAAGTCGTCTTTATTTTGCTCACATTTTTTTCTTTATTGAAAAAGTTCTGCTCCCTATCTAGACATACATGCAGTCCTTTTCTGTCCTCAAAAAGGCATTCACTACCTCGAAACGCTTAGGTCCTGCTGTTTCCCAACTATATTTGGGAAATAATTGTGACTAAACAGTAATATTGACACATGCTGGGTTGAGAAGTATGGTTAACTGAAAGAAAACATTTTCTAGTTTAGAAAATTCCTGGATGATTTTCCCATTTTTTCAAAGTGCTTGTAAACATTTTTCAGTACCACAACAGAAATAAGTGAAGATTTCTGGAACTAGCTGTAGGTCTGTCTTGGTTCACCACGAAGACTGTTTCCAGAGAGGATTTAAATGAACCCAGCTGGCTTAGTATTCTGTGAATTGGTGTAGTCATTTGCTGAGTTTAATCTTATGACTGATTTTGTAATTCTCACAGTGGGGGAAAGTCGACAACATGAGCAGCATTTAGTGAGTATAATTAGTAAGTTTGAAAACAAATGCTTTTTTATTCTATAAAATCGCTGTTCAAAGGGGATTTAAACCCTGTTTGAAACTGTTGTTGAAAATGAAACATGGCATTCTGTGACTGAATGTGACCACTCATGTTACAAGCTGGTTTTCCGAGCAAATGAAGCTTTCCTAATGAACGCATTGCAAGCCTTAATAAGGGGAACCAGTGACTGGAAGAAAGTTTGTAAAGTGGCAGTTTATACTAACATTAAGCTCTGTGATAACTTTGGAGGCTTTAGAAATTGTTTATATCTATTTAAATACCTTTTTATTCTGGTAATTTTGGCCACATTTATTGAACCCTTACTCTCTGTGGAGCCCACTGCTAGGATTTTTGCAGGGAAAAAGAAAAGTCAAACATATTTCCAATCATTTTGTTTTTTATTAACTTGTTGGTACATACAGAACATTGTAATGCTAAAGCCAGATAGAAGTGGAAAAGTGTGTGGGGAGGGCCATAAGGGGGATAGCAGGATGTGATATAGCAACATACATAAAAAATGAATCATGTTGCTCATAAATGTTGGCTAACTAACTACAAGGCAATAAAACACTGTGAGGTGACATCCCACACTGTAAGGTTGCTTCACTTCTGTGCAAAGGAAAAGGATCACACCAGTCCCAAGTTCAACATGGACATCACTCATTTTCAATTTGATTTTTTTCTCTGAATTCTGTCATGAGGGTGAATACAAAGCCTTAATGGCATTTTTTTCTTTTTCCCTGTTCTTCTGGTTTCTTCATTTACATTATGGAATCTCAGGATATGTATATGAATGTTTTGCCTGCATGTAAATGCATGCCTGCTTCCCATGGAAGTCAGAAGAAGGCTTTGTATCACCTGCAGCTGGAGTTAGGGAAAGCAGGGGGCCAGTATGTATAAGTTTGTAATTGCACACAGCTACTCTTGCAGGAGCAGCAGGTGCTGTTAATCACTGAACCTTCTCTCCAGCCCCTACACATTTCTATTAATGGTACAATATTTAAAATTGATTCGTAAGCAACTATGTACCTTCTGCATTAATCTTTTGCACATTTTCAGTAGCATTTGTTGTACAGTGATGAGCTTCATAACATATTTAAGTCCAACTATATCATGTATTCACTTCCCATAATCCTCTTCCTTCTTGTCCCCCTCTTAATTAAATGTTAGTTTTTAATTTAGCTTTATATAATTTTACACTAACAACTCAAAACAACAATATAATTGTATAACTAAAACTACTTTATGTACACAGCCCTCATTTCACTAATAAGGCACAAAAATCAAGCACTGCTTGCCATAGCAAGAGACTTTTGTGACTTTTATTTAGATAAGTGTGAATGAAACATTTTCATATCTAATGCCCAGGATTAAGGGTCCGGGTATGATGAAATATAAACTATTTTGAGATGGACTTTTTAGAGAAAGGAATTTGCTCTTTGAATTCAATGAAATCTTTATCATGTACACTTGTATCTCATCAGCTTACCATCGCAGTGACAAAATGCCCAAGGAACACAAAAACTTACTAGAGGGAAGATTGGTTGGCACACAGAGCTTCATGGTTTCACATGACAATTTGTTGCTTTGGTGGTTCTTGGACAGAAGAAAGATAGAATATCATGACTGGAGCTTGTGGTGAAGCAAGGAAGCTCACTTCTTGGCAGACAGGAAGCAGAGAGAACCTAAATGGAAACAAACATATAACCTTTAATGCCATGCCCACTTCCTAATAGCCCATTATGAGGTTAATATGTTCTTGCTCTAATCTGTCAAAATGCTATCATTTCTGGACAAATTATACAAACCTTGAGGCTTTTGGGAGGACACATCACATCCAAAACTTAAAACCCATTTTAAAGTATAATATTTAGAAATCTGACATCAAGGAACATCATACGCTATTATAAATCATATTCAAATATTTGAAGTAATATATATATAATACAAATAAAATATAAAATACAATACAAATGCTTGATTTTCAGAATTGTTCATGAGTAATAGCCTGGCCCCTTTCAAGTTGTGTAGTGCTCCAAATTTTCAGCTTTTATAACACGTATGGAAAAAGCCAAAGTGTTTATTGATTTCCTTAAGCATCAGTTTAGTTTTTGAGGATTTTTTTTGTTTGCAGCAGCAGCAACAGTCAAATTTATTACTACTTAAAAGAAAAATGATCCTCAGCTATAATTTATTTAAGGGACTTTGTGAGACATAATTGGCATACAATAAAACTTACACAGTTGTAATAAAGTTTGGTGAAATTGGCATTTTTCTAGTACTACAGATCCCACACCAAAGTACCCAGTATAGATTCCTCACAACCCTGTTCTGTTCTACTTTGTAACTCCAGACAATTGCCAATATGCTTTATTTATTTATTTATTTATTTATTTATTTATTTATTGTTAATTTTTTTGTGGTTGCTTGATAGTTTCATATGTTTATGCAGTGAATTTTATTTTCACCCCAAATCCCCTCCTCTCTTATCTTCTTCCCTCTTCATGCTGGAACCATACCCTTCAACAACTCTCCTGCCTTTAATATTTTATTGTGTTCCACTCCCAAAAGATTAAGCTTTGAACTTCTGGTATATGCAGCATCATCGATGATTCTTATCCTTATATGTGTACTTAGAATAGTCAAATTTACACAAAACTAGAGATGTAGCTACTTGGAAGGTTAGAAAGAGGACAGACTGTTAGTGTTTAATATTTTAGCTTAGGCTGTTAATAAGTTCTGATTATGGATAGTGGGAGTGGTTTCATAGGCAGGTGAATGTCTTTACTGTCACTAAGCTCTAGATGTTTAAAATACTAAATGTTATATTCATTTCTTACAATGAAAAAGAGGATTCACAGCTGCATTATTTGTAATAAGGCACCAATGATAAGATATCAGTGATAATCATTCCCAGAGCTGCAAAAAGAAAGTGATTAGAAAAATACTCAAGAGGATAAAATGATTGATATTACTTCATATGATAAAATTATATAGAGAATTGAAGATGAGTGAATGAATGATTGATTGGAGAAAGCTACTGACAGAAATATATTTAAGTAACTCCTAAACAGCTGTTCCTCTTTGCTGTTGATTTTGCTTTTCAAAATATTTACTATTGATTATCAGAGTTACTTTTATACTAATGACAAACCTCTGAGTGATAGCTACCTGCATTATTGCCCATGTTCTTTCTCATTGGTGGTAATAATCTTTGAACTTATGTCCATGGAAAAACGACAAAGAACTGATCTTACTTTCTTTCAAACTTCATGTAGTCAGGTTTAAGTAAAAATGCTCATTACAATAAAAGTTGGGTGGTTTTAGTATTTGTATAAAGCAATCCTTATTAAAGAAGCTGTTAAAAACCCAAGAGATACTTATGCTTGTAGACTGTTTTTATATATATTTAAAATAATTTGATCTTCTTAAAACTATTCTCAGAAGAATTTGGTGGGTTTACTATAGACAGGTTGATTAACTGAAAGCACTTGTAAGTAGCAGACCTTCTTTTGTTTGTGAAGTACAGACATGTTTCATTAATTCATTGTGACCTTTCCTAAATGAACAGAAGTGGCTGTTGATTTGCCACTGGTCCTGGCTACTTCAGAGTAATGCATGTGTAGTGCATTCACCTTGAATAAGTAATACTACAAGGAAAACCCTGAGAGGTAGAGCAGTGAGGGTAGGAAAGCAGAATTTGTCTTCTCTGAGAAACTAATAGCACAGATGCCCTGCTGGGCCTGAAGGTGGCAATTGAGATGAATCCTTATTACATTTAATGTTGTCATGGTTTCAAGTTTAAGTTCTGCTTTTCCAGATTGCTACCATAAATTAAGTTAACAAGTGTAACGCTCTTAAATTGGATGACTTTTTATACAATTGATATCATCTGTTCCCTTTTTGTTGGAAGTACCATTAGAATACAAACATCAAGAGTGTAAAAAAAGGACAATCCAGTCTACATAAAGAATTAGGACATCTTTTCCGGTGTAAATTACATTTGGCTGAATTAGTGTCAACCGTGGTCATGTAACACCTTTAAAAGAAACGAGTTTTGGTGACAGATTCAGAAATAAAGCCAAGAATGCATGTGTTAGACCTGTCTGGTCGTAGCTGCAGAGCTAATGTCTTTATGGTAATTGCAATCCTTAAAAGTACATTATCTTTCTCAGTGTTATTGCAATGTGTGCTTGTGTTGAAGAAAGCAATAATTTGCAAACAACCCTTGGCAGAGAGAGCAGAACTTATTTAAAAAAATAAATAAATAAAGGAAACTAGCATTAGGATTCATGTGCTGTGTCAAGACTGGCAAGCAGTAGTAGTTGTTTTGATATATGCACTGGAGCATTCATGATTGCTTAAATATTAACTGTTCCATGAATATATAAATATAATAGGAAAATAAACCATAATTAGGACACATTTTACTAAAATAAATAAAGTTGAATTATCTGATCACAGTGATAGATTAAATGGTTTCAATTTCAAGGATTCAATAATATCTCTCTCTCCAATGAAATATCTTATTTCTTTTTAAGGTTAAATAATCCAGTATAGGTGTGTCTTTGGTCATGTTGGTATGTTAGGGCTGTTTCCTTCACACATGGGGAGTGGGCAACTCTTTGTTAATACAGGTCTTAAGTTCACTGAGTCCGTTGTAGCTGTTTGCATAAATATAAGGAGAAAGGGAGAGGTCTGAAAGGATTTCTTTCTAATGTAATTTATTGGCCTGAAGTTTTGTCTCAAATGTAAACTTTAACACCACTTTCATGTTAGACCTCCTTAAATGCACCAAGAAACATCTCACTAGGGAGTATGTGTATGACTTCCTTTGCATTCCTTTTATTTTATATCTATGATCACTATACATTCTACAGCCATTCTCATGAAGTTAGCTAAGCATTTTCTCTGTAACACTCTAAAGTTGGTGTGTAAGGTTGCTTTGGGTCAGATGCATAAAATCCACCGTTTTGTTCCTATATAACACATTCTCACAATTTACTTTCCACCTGAAATTGGGATGCTGACTCTGGTAACACAGTATCAGCATATGCTGCCTCATGGATGCTACTTCACCATTTTATTTTCATGGGCACAGTGTGCTCATATTTGCTATAAGTATATTCTGTGTGGCCTAAGGATTGAGGCATTGAACTCTTTAGAACAAGTATAAATAACCCTGACATGTAAACCCAAAGAAGGTATTAGTGCCACAGGTATATTTGTGGCCAACATTGAAGCCCAGTTGTCTGCAACTAAAATTTTAATTTTCTGACTTAAGTTTTCTGACAAAATATCTGAGTGGCAGGTTGCATTAACATATGAGAATTTGCTTATCAGCTTCAGTTAGTTAAGAGGGCGCGAATAATCTACTAGGCTATCTAGTCCATCATTGCACTGAAACACAGTATACCAGACTCAATATAGTGCGGCATGAGTATAATTTTACTATAGTTTTAAGGAGAAAAACAAGGGAGAGTTTATAAGATTTATGAGCAATATATCGGAAGCCTCCACAGCACAGCATGCACAGTTTGTTTGATTGTTGTGCTCTTGAACCAGTAAGTGGTAAATTATGATACAGATCAGTGTTATTTTATATGGACTAATCAAGAACAGTTAGAGCAGTTCTGTCCTTTTGTTGCTACAAATGGCTCCAGATTTCTCCAGTTTTAAATCGAGATCAAGCTTTGAAAACACATCAAACATAGAAGTTGTTATTTTAAAAAATATTGTAAGATTTTGTAGGTAAACTGGAGATAACTGCCTGAGTATCTCTTGACCTGAAAATTTTGTCATTGTAGCTCCCTGACCTTGGAATGCATTCAAATTACATTTAGGTTTTCTCAACACCTCCCCCCACAAACACACTTTTTCAAAGTACAGGAAAAAACACCCTCTGATTTAGTTGATTTGAATTCCTAACAGCTTCCCAGAGGAGGCCAGTCCTTTTGGTCAAGGAGTCTCTGTTTAATAATGTAGCCA
Source organism: Chionomys nivalis (assembly GCF_950005125.1). Lineage (NCBI taxonomy): Eukaryota > Metazoa > Chordata > Mammalia > Rodentia > Cricetidae > Chionomys > Chionomys nivalis. The sequence goes on along the minus strand of NC_080112.1, from coordinate 104,573,010 downwards.
ATACCCATGAATTATTTTACCGTCCTTTAAAAGTACTGAGAGTTGAATCCAGGGCTGTCCAAGACTCCCACTGAGCTACATCCCTAGCCTAGCACCATTTGATTCTTTTTTTTTTAACTTGAGAAGCTCACGTTTATTAAGGTAGTCATATGAAAATAAATTTATAAAACATGTAAGATAGGTGGTTAATAGAAATAGTCATACCTTTCTTTCAAAAATTTAAATTACTAATTTCTGCTGTAGAAAGATCATGGCTCTGTCCAACAAAACTGAAGAAGTAACCAGACTAAGAGATGATTCTCAAAAAAACTTTGTAGAAAATAGTTATAAGCAACAAGAAATAGCTATGAACTGTAATTTTAAAATAATAGTTAAAAATGTTATGTTTAAAACCTAAATGTAACGAGTTCATAGTAAAACTCAGTATGTAACTCAATATGTATACTTCCTGCCTGGCCAATCAGTGCTTATTTAAAACATGATTGACAGATTACAGAAAATTCTCCCGTACAAAGAAAAATAAATAAATAAAGGAAATATCCATAGTCCATTTTTTTGGGAATGTGGGCGTAGTATTCCAGGCTACTTCCAGCTGGTTCGGGGCACTGATAATCTTATGGGAACCTAAAAAAAATTTAGAATTATGATCAAGTCCTGACTGAAGAATCCTGTATATCTTGATCATCTCAGGCAGCAGTCTTGAACCTGTTGTGGATGAAGAACTCAGACATCTGGGCCATCTATTCCTACCGGAGATTTCTCAGGTGGTCTTCCTTGATCAAAGCTGATTTTTCTTAACTCTGAATAAATCCACAGCCTCTCATTTTCTGTGGAAACAAAAGCAAAATCTCTTCTCCAAAATAACATACCTTTTTACTTCAATTTTGAAGCCAAGGTATTTTCAAAATACCTATCTGCAACATTTATAAGCAAATATCTTTTAGCAGCTGTTGCTCCTTCCTCAGCATTCAAACAATTCAAAGAGAGCATAATAACATACAGTATCAAGATTCTCTGTGTAGTTTACATCTTTACATGGCTTTATTTTAACCTCTATTTCTTTTATTTTTACTTTTAACTTTTGGCTTTTTGAGACAGGTTCTCTGTATATCTTTGTCCTGGAATTCCCTCTGTAAACCAGGCTATCCTTGAACTCACAGAGATCCATCTGTCTCTGCCTCCCCAGTGCTGGGATTAAAGGTGTGTACCACCACACCCAACTACTCCTTTTTTTTTATTTTAAGGCTTTAAACCTATTTTTAAGCCTGCATATATTTTTAACACATTGTAAACCATTTAGAGGTTGTTTTTTTTTTTTTCTCTTTGAATCTCTCTTTACTGTATTTCTCTCTCTTTCTGACCACATGGGCCTTTAATTCAGTTAGAAATCATGGCTGAGGTACTGGCCAGAGCCTGTTTATTGCCACAACTCTATGTCATTTCAAGGTCCTTGCCAGGAAGCAAGCTGCAACATTGTGTCCTTAGCTCCATAGTCGGGACTGCGTGCTTGAAAGAGTCAGAGTTTTCCCTAGCAGGACTGCCCAGAAAGGCAGCATTTTAAAACACTGCAATTTTTTTTCCTGCTATGGCTGAAAACCGAAATGCTTTACTCTAGTCTTTCCCAAGCTTTCTCAGGCTTTCTGTGGGTGCAGTTATTCACATGGGCACCGTTTTGTAACATGAGGGGGGCCTGCTTGTTTGAAATATTACTTGTTTGAATTTATAAATTTATATAAATCTGTTCTTCAAAATAGTGATTTCTAACTTTTTTTTTTTACTTATTCTTTGTATCATTCACATCATGCATCCCACCCATCTCTGTTCTCCTTCCATCTGCCCTCTGCCCCGCAACCCACTCCATTAAAACAAAATCTAAAAAAATAAATAAATAAAAGGAAATTAAGAAAGAAGAGAGAGAGAGCAAGAGAAAGAGAGGAAGGAAGGAAGGAAGGAAGGAAGGAGGGAGGGAGGGAGGGAGGGAGGGAGGGAGGGAGGGAGGGAGGGAGGGAGGAAAGAAGGAAAGAAGGAAAGAAGGAAAGAAGGAAGGAAAGAAGGAAAAAAATCTGATCATGGAAGCTGCAATGTGACACAGTGAGTCAATCACCCAGTAAACCCCTTTATCCATATATGTTTACATGCAGGCATTCGTCACAAAAATCATTGGCTTGGTTATAAGCCCCTGGTTGCCGCTACATTATTAACACTTGACCCTCACTGGGATTCTTCCTGGACATTCCTTTGCTGTCCTGTGTGCCTTGTTTTGTGGAGATCCTATGACCCTGGGTCCACAGGATCCCCGCCCAACCTGTGCCCCAACAGATCACTGAATAGGTGCCTGTTAGGGAGGGTCAACATTAAATCCTGGTTCTGGGCCTGGGTAGTTGCAGGCACCCATGAATTCTTGATTTTCTGTTTTTATTTCTTCTGGTTCCTATTCTCCTCCAGCCTAATTATGCTGAACTTATTCAGTAGGATAATTATAATAACTTTTGCCACTAGCCTCACCATTTTCCAGCTGCTGGCTCTACTGCCCCCTCTATTATCCAGTTATTATCCACAGTCAATATTTTGAATAAATTATCCTTACACATTACCTCCTCTTTCTGGCTATCCATTTAATTTAATTTTATGTCCTTGGCACTATTCTGAAACAATACTTGAAGGTCACCAAAGATTTCTCTAATCATCAAATTAGCCTTAATTATCTTTGGCTTGTCTGGAGCATTTTATTCATTGAACATTCCATGGGGAAATCTGATCATAGTCCTCATTTATAAGGAGGTCACAATCTGGTGGGTGATACTGAGTATGTAAACAAAATTATGTATTGTGAAATAAATGTTGCAACCAGAGCATGTATAAATCACTATGGAAAAGCACAAGTGGTATTAATTATACTCAATGAAGTTGGAAAGGACTCATTATTATTAATGACCAATCTTCCTGCACAATGGCTCCCTTTTCCAAACACCTTCTTCATAACCTATAGCCCATTAGTAAAACCAGTAAATATTAAATCTCAATGTGTGTAAGTGAACAGGCTGAGTTCTAGCACCAACCCTTATTAACTATGTGAACTCTGCCTATATGCTCTATGTTACCTGAAAAATGGGCATAGAGATAACTAATTCACTGGGTTGATTTCAAGATTTAAAATATATGATTACAAGGCACTTGCCAAAGTGCCTATACCATAGGCACATAGCACATGGATAATTCATATTGATTTTTCCTCCTTCACGCAAACATAGAACATTTTTCCTGGTAAAGGGAAAAGTATATTAATAGATACAAAGAAACCAAGTGAATGTGGGAATCTTTACCTTTTCATTCAACCAACATTGAATGAATAGCATTGTTTTCAGTGCTGAATATAAGATGTCTTTTAAAAAGCAGGTATAAAAATCAATAACAACTTTGTGTCACTAGACATATACATAGCTAAAGTTAGAGAGAGTTTGGAGAGGGTCATTGCAAGACATGAAATTATCATGCTAGTAGAGAGCCACATCAAAAAGGGACTGATGTGAGTCTGATAATTATGTTAAGATGGGAAACTGAGGGAGGTTCACATTACTTCCAGTTTGATGATCATTATGGTTCTGATAATACTTTATCATATCAAGTCCCATAAATATGTCTTGGACCATAGCTACTTAACTAACACCTAGTTTATGATTAGGGAAAGTGTTTACCCAAGATTGTCGAACTAGGAAGTTGTAGGCTAAAGGTTCAAGTCTGATTGTGTATCTACCAATTATGAATAAAATCAGATTGTATCTTTATCTGAAAATTATGAACAATACAGCAGAGAGAATTAATTGTTCATAGCCACTTTCCCTGAGAGTATTTACATATCGCTTCTCTCTCCATTCTAAAACTAGATCACTCTGAACTTAGCATTTTCTGACACGTTACACCATTCTTTTAATTAGCACAATTTAAAATTTATGGGTTCTGATTTTTTCCGTTTTCTCTTCCTACTATTCATTGACAAAATATGTATTTTTTCCACAGTGACTCAAATTTATCTTTTTTCTACTGTGTCTGAAAACTCCTTATAATAATATAATTATATAAATTGTGACATTTGCCACAAAGTTAATATGTGTATTTTTTCTGTTCTATGTAGTTTCATATTTTTACCTAAATTTAAACATTGATGCTTCAGAATTATCACACATCATTATTTGTTTCTTATACTAATATTTAGGACAGTGCCTATCACAATGGAGAATATTATAACTTCAATTTGACTTTCACTCACACCTAATTATCAGCACATAGTGTGTCCTGGAGAAGTCTAGCTTTGTTAGTCACTGCCTGTGTGCATGTATGAGTGTGTTTGTGCTTCTGTCATTACATAACAATAGAGTTAAATTTAGCTGTATTCCTATTTGCCCTACACAAATGAGAGTTACTATGAATTAAAAAAAAACTTATTCAGAAACATGTGTTGGTGAACTAGTATATTATGGCATGTTCCTAGTACTACTAAACAGTCTCTCCAAGCTTTCAAGATCAATATTCCATGCAGAAACTTCTGTGTTCTATTATTCACAGCATAGAAGATATGAGGGAAGTACTTAGAAATAGTTGATTAGTCTTAAAGTGTGAGCAGGTATTTAGCTGACAAATAGAAGGAAAGAGAAAGTGGGTTTCTGGAAAGTGATAACAACACACTGGGCTAATCTATGACCACATGGTGTATATTTAAGCAACTGTAATCTGCTTTTAAGTGACAATTTTGAAGAAAAAAGAAAAAAAGTCAGAAACCATCATCCAAAGGTCTTATATGCAAAAGAAAAGTTGGAGGTTTGATGTGAGTTTTTCTAGTAGATGATGTAGATGCATTGGACATTTTCAGTCAATTCTATTAGCAATGAATTAAACAACTGAAGAATGGTGTTTCTAAGGAGTAACTGAATTAACCACAGTTGCTTAGTTTATTTTAAAAAAGAAATTTAATTCTGAGAAGTTGCTCTACAAAGGACAGTGACCAGGGTTTTGTTTTTTTTTTTTTTTTTTTCCAACTGAGGACAAAGCAAGAAAAAAAATGGGTTTGTTTCAACAGAAGGGAAATTACTTATAGACAAGGTCCTTCACAGATGGATTGAATGTGACTGATATGGATCATTAAGATGTTTTCTCTGGCTCCCCAGTTGTGTGCAGGATGCTGTGTCTTTAAATAGCCAGATTTCAAAACAGTGATATGGCTAATAATTATTAGGCTTGAATTAACTAGAATTAGAATCACTAATTCTTTTAGGGGTCCCTGGGGGAGATGGCTCAGTGTTTAAGAGCACCTACTGTTCATCCAGAGCACCTGACTACAGTTCCCAGCACCCATATCAGGCAGTTCTCATATGTCTTTAACTCCAGCTCCAGGGAATCTGACACCTTCTTCTGGCCTCGAAAGATACCTGAATATATGCGGCATATGCACAAACACACATACACCTAAAAATAACTATATTTTTTTAAAAAAATTAGGTGTCCATTAATTACTCATTTTGCTATCTACCTAGCCAAAGCCTTATTATTGTATTTTAACATGCAAAAATTATCTTTTGTCATTTATTATTTATATATTTTTTAAAGAGATGAACAGTGGGGCTTAAGAGATGGTTCGGCAGTTAAGGGAAATGGCCACTATTCCAAAGGGCCTGAGTTAATTCTCAACAAACACATGGCAACTCATAACTGTAACTCCAGTTCTAGGGGCTCTGACACTCTCTCACAGACATACATGCAGGCAAAACACCAATGCACATTAGATAAATTAATAAATAAATAAATATGTGTGTGTGTATGAGAGAGAGAGAGAGAGAGAGAGAGAGAGAGAGAGAGAGAGAGAATTTTCCATAGAAGTAGGTGTTGTTCTACCAAGGATATTTTATATTTGTGTACCATTTCTGAATGTTATTAAAGATAAGGGAGATAGAATTCATTTAATTTCAGTTATTAATCTTTGTGCGTAACAATTACTGGCCAGGTGACTGCAATTAAAGCTACTATGTATGTGGTTTATTAGCTGGCAGCTCTTGGTTATTGAAATGATTTTTATTTTCATTGGTATTCACTAAGTCAGATTACTAAAATAATACAATTTTTTAGCTTTCCAAAATAGTTCTATTTTATAAATTTATTATTTTGTTTTTAGTGTTTGGAAAAACATACAAAATAGGCAATTTGGAGTAGCCTCTCCCTACCTTTGGCAGCTTATGAAAAGAAGTCAGGTGTCTATCCTGTGTCCTTACTCAGTGAGACTTGAAGAAGGAATAAAGCTGAAAAAAGACTAAGGTGCCAAAAGGCACTTTGCTTCTGGCTACACCAGTCTTTGAAATACTTACAATATACTTGCCTCTGAGATTTAGGCAAGCTGTAACTTGAGTACCTCCTTGTTTAGATATTTGACATTAATATAAAATTTTAACATGATTTCAAGTAACCAGATATCAAATAGAAATCAATTTTATCTCTTAATAAACTACCACAACTACCTTCAAAGTGATTTTGTACATATTCCGATTAGATTACCCTTGCTCTGCCCCCAAGAGATGAATATATCCAGCTTGTCTACTCACAACAGCAAATTATTGGATAAATGTCATTAATTAGTAAGACTGATGAAAGGTTTTTAGTTGCTTTCTGAACTGAAAATGAATAGTATTGCATGGACTGAGACAAAAAGAGTATAAACAGTGTATAAATGATACAGAGTAAGAATTAGTGTGGACACAATATAATACATTATATTTTAATATTATTTAGTTTTAAAGGATTGATCTAAAGGTTATGTATAGAGGAAAGGATTAAAAGACCATGCGACATTTAAAAAAAGACTCTGTGTGTGAGGGTTTCTCTAAAATAAATATTGCTATATAGAGTAAAGACCTTGCCTCCCATACTAACTTGAAATACTGCTCAGATTGTCAAGGCCAGTGATTTACCCTGTTTGCCCAGGCTTTGAAGGGGATGTTATGGTTCTAAAATTCAAAAGCATATTTTTCCAAGATGTATATTTATTTAATTAGAAATAATAACATATTTACTTAACTGAGATGTTATCCTGTATTTGTTTTGGTAGATTCAACCATTGACCATGGTAAATTGCATAATAGAATTATATTGTTCGTGGCACTGAGAGTGAATAAATATGAAAGCTCTTTTCAGTGCTTGAAAATGGTTCAGTGACTAAAGTGCTTGGTGATCACATACAAGATCTGAATTTGGGTTCTTAGGAAGCACATTAAAAAAAAAACTATTAAAAATAAAAAGCCATAGTAGAGCATGTCTAAATTCTTTTGAGTGGAGACAGGGACAAACTTAGGGATGGCAGGCTAGCAAGTCTAGCTAGAATAGCAAGCTTCACATTCAGTGAGAGACACTGTCTAAAAAAGCAAGATGGAGAATAATGGAAGACACTACCAGATTTTGACTTATGTCCTCAATGCCTACACACACAGGTGAACAAATCCTCACACAAGTGCACACACATGCAAACAACACAGAGACAGCCACATACTGTTACACACATAAATGTGTAAATTCAGCAGTTTAAGAATGCTAAAGCTGAAGTTTTTACTGTAAAATAATGTAAAGCCTGAGACAAAGAAAAGAAAATGCATAAAATTGACATATGACTGACAAAGAAAAGGAAGTGCGTAAAATTGGCATATGACTCCAATACCATTTTTCTGTTTATTTTGCACCATTACCTATGTACAATTTTAACAGCTATAAAATACTTGTGCAATTTTGTGTCTTGAACAGTGTGCAAGTTTGTTGTTTTTCTCGTCTTTGTTTGTATGTCTTTGTCTCCATAGACTTTGGAAAAAGTCAATTTTCTTACTGTTGAGAAGTGGGGAAGGGGAGATTTTTTTCTGCAATTTATCTTGGCACTTATTTTGGGGGGAGGGAATCTCGGATGTTAAGTTGTAAGGGATTTTTTTTTAAATGTCCCACATACTGTAAAAATGATGTACTTTGTGAGCATATGACACAGTAATCCCAGCTAAAGAGTTGTCTTTGAAGACCAGAGCCTGCAACTGATTCTTCTATAGCTGCTAGCCATACTTAAGATAAACTGCCTTGAGGTTCCTGTTGCTTTTTGTTCTTACAGCTTGTCCTTGGATTGTTGGATTCAACCTTGTAGTACTAAAAGCTGTTTGGTGAATGAGCATGAGTACAGCATTTTAGATATTTTCCATATATGAAATACTATTTTTGTAGAATTTCTCAAAGAAATAATGATGAACCCTGGAACATTATTCCTCCTGTGGCCATTTGTTTATGGAATCTTGAGGCTAATCGTCTCTATAATCTGTTCACTTCATGAGGATGTAAATAGTTGATAAAAAGCTTAGCTTAAAAAGAAAGCTTAGCATAAAACAGATTTGAAATAGGCCTAATATAATAATATTATGATTATATTTGTTTTTAGTTATTTAAAACAACAAAGACTAATTCATTTTGTAATTACTCAAGTATCCTCTGCAGTCATTCCCCAAACTGTTTGTGAAGACAATGTATTTATTCTAAACAGAGTAATCCTTAAAACTAAAAACACCTAATCGTATGAACACCAGTGGATAAACCCATCATCTAAGGTTTATAGAAGTAAAACATCGAATAAACTGAGAAAAATATGATACATTGCCTTGTATTTATGAATTGTTTCTAAGTAAATCCTTGATTTCATTTGCAGCTCTATCTAGTATAAGAAATTTAAATAAGAAAATTTTAGAGACTCCTAAATTTTTTCTGTTCTATCCTTTAAAGATTTTTATCATTCTATTGATGACATTTTTTCTAGTATCTCTAATAAGTGTACAATGTTAAGCAAATATATAATAAATAATTGCACGTTTCCATGACTGTGTATTCTGATTTTGGTTCATAATTCTGTATGAAACAACTTTGTATTTTTTTTCTTATGGCCCATGCAAGTAAAGATATGTAAATCATGCTGACTCTTTTATATAAATTTGCATCGCTGATAGCTGGAAATAAATTTAATCTCACAAATGAATGCATCTTTCAAGAATATATTTTTATAATAATACAAATACCAGAGTGTTGTTAGCATCAACACACATTAAATGAGGCTATTGCTATAAATACTTAAATGAGTGTTTGTGTCTCATAAAAAGAATAGTTCATTTTGCCATAATGATTCAGACATCTTTTGAAAATATAGATTAAGACTTAATTTGCTACTTGTATTAGTGTTTTTCTCCTTTATAAAATACCAAGTTCATTTTAAGATCATGAATTATGTCACTAGATGCCATTAAAGAAGCAACTGCCAATTTAATTTAAAAAAAGTTCAAGTGAACCTCAACATGATCTATAGTCACTCATTGTTTGTTGACTTGTTTAGAAAAAAAATCTATTTATGCCACAAAAACATGCTATTTTTTCCTTCCAGATCAGAGATACAAAGTCAGCAGATCAAAAAACAACCCTTTTGCATTTTCTTGCTGAAATATGTGAGGAAAAACACCGAGATATCCTGAAATTTCCTGATGAGCTGGAACATGTGGAAAGTGCAAGCAAAGGTAATCGATTAAGACTATTCTTAGCCTATGTGTTTTAGTTTAAATGAGAAGATTTAAAAGGAAGCTATGAGCAATATTAATCATAAAAGTTCTTTGTTGATGTAAGAAAAATGGAATGATGGTTTTGGTTGACTTATATTTGAGCCCACTGTACCTTTAAATTACCCATCTTCAATTTTAAGCAGTGTGAGGTTATTAAACCTTTCAGACCTCAAATCAAGTAATTCATTCTATTCTTTAAGTTGATAAGAACTTAAATGTATGCTGTAAAGGAGTCATACTTTGTTGATTTCAAGATGATTCTAAGACATTGTTCCTTGAGAATGTTTTAAAGATAATGTTCTGTAGTTTAGCTAAAGAGAAAGGACTTTGGAATGGCTAAAATACGAGGCTGAAGTTTTGCCAGCATGGCATAGGGCTTTCTTTCCAGAGATAACTCAATAGGTGCCAGGTGAACTTGCATGATCTCTACGGCATAGTTGATGATGTGGCCATAGGAGTAAGGTAGACACCTTAGAAATATCCAAGGCAGACTCATGTCCTACATAGCAACATACTGAATTAAGGAATGAAAGCACAAGTGGAGCAGAAGGTTTGTAAGATTTTAAGGCACGGTAAGTAGCTTTGTCAACTTTGTCTACATTAACAAGTGATTAAGAAGTACAAGGAGGATGGATCAAGGAAATATTTTTCTCGATGTGATATAATATGGGTGCAAATTTAGTTTTTTTTCTTTTGGATAAGAGAAAGATATAATGTAATGATTATATTCTGTAACTTTTGAGGCTTAAAGGAAGGACACAAAACCATGTTTCCCAAACTTACTACAAACTAAATAATCCTATTAGTGTGCTTTGAAGGGAGAGTCTGTAAAGCCTAGAATATCATTTGTAAATATTATTCTACAGTTCTTTGCTGCTATAGGATTGTTAGATCCTTGTCTTATTTTTAATTTTTTTCAATTGTGTCCTGTGTTGTGGATGATGATTAATTATTGAAGATACATCATGATTTTATGCTATTATGTATTTTTACTCTATATTAAAATTGTATAATATAAATAGAAAGTTGTATTAGTAAGTATGTTGTAGCTTTTTTGAATTCCTTGTGTTTAATGTATACCTTTAACTTAGAAGCATTATTGAACTTCAAACAACATGTATCATTAGCATATTATTATAATTGAAATATATAAAGCACCACAAATAAAACCAGTTCAACTGGTAGCTAAAAAATAGCTATTATTATTTTAACTGTCCTCTATCAGAATATTCGTCATTTCATATTTTAATAAATAGAATCAGTTCTAAAAGAAAATACATAAATTTTAGTTTAAAATAAATTGTCCTGTCAATTTTATGGTGGTTATTTTCAATTCCTATATTTAGGATACCTTTTTGACCATATCTAAACTACTTATCTTGAGTTGAATTAAAGAGAACTGAGTTTAATTCTAAATATCTTTATTTTAGGATACACATACAGAAAGACATATTGCTTACTGTGTTTTATTTCACTACAATAGAATACCCCATACTTGGGTAATTAGCAATGAAAATAGATTTATTTCTTACAGTTGATAGGTTTGGAAGTTCATGATCAAGGGACTTTGTATATAACATTTTCCCATTATTCAGTATTTTCTGGTGATGTCAAAGAAATATTAGAATATATACTCATGTTTACACAAAAATAGTCACCTAATAATATATTTCAATTATAGAACATGTGACTGTATTTTATACAATGCTTATATGTTTTTGCAACAGACAAGGGTCTGATCTCCAAAATATATAAAGAACTCAAGAAACTAGACTTTAAAATGCTAATGAACCCAATGAAAAAATGGGGCACTGATCTGAACAGAGAATTCTCAACAGAAGAAATTCAAATGGCCAAAAGACACTTAAGGTCATGCTCAACCTCCTTAGGGATAAGGGAAATGCAAATTAAAACAACTTTGAGATACCATCTTACACCTGTCAGAATGGCTAAAATCAAAAACACCAATGATAGCCTTTGCTGGAGAGGTTGTGGAGAAAGGGGCACACTCATTCATTGCTGGTGGGAATGCAAACTTGTGCAACCACTTTGGAAATCAGTGTGGCGATTTCTCAGGAAATTTGGGATCAAACTACCCCAAGATCCAGTAATACCACTATTGGGAATATACCCAAGAGATGCCCCATCAAATGTTTAAGTTATTGTAAATTTGAAATTCTAATTGTATCGTTTATATTTTCAAAGAATTAAGGGAGTGATTTTTCTTTATCCTCATCTAGAAAATGGTGTTGAATTTCAGTAGCTGTATGATTAAATAAGTGAACTAACATATGCAAAGCATACAATAAGATCCTTGCTACTTAGAAAGTACACACCTCTTATACTACTATCATTAGTACTGATAGTAGTAATAGTATTAAAATTTGATCCACCAGTATGGCCACTGCAATGTTTTGACTGTTAGAGGAGAATAATCTTAAATACGTCTTCTAGCTCCTCAAGTTTCATCTAAGCATGTATTTTATTCAGCTTTCTTTCTTTCATATGTCTTGAGCTTTTTGACAAATCCTTTCATTTCTTTCTTTAACAGTTTCATGACATTCTTTCCCCCTGTCTATTTCAACAGCCAAATTTATCCATTGTCTTCTGATTACTTGCTTTGTGTATTGAACCAGCCAGTGTTTTCACAAGACTTTTGCCAAATAACTCTTTTCCTATCTCACAGTTTGGGCTGCAGCAATCTCCCCTCTCCCCTTGTTTTTTGACTAGCTCTTTTTCTTTCTCTGTTAAATTCAAAGAGTTTTCAACTCAAAAACTTCTTAATCACACCCTGCCTGCTTGCAGCCCACTTTCATTTCCTCCTAGTTCTTTCAGTATACCAACACATTTTTATTCCTTTATAATAATCCTGTCTCTGTGTACAATTTCCTGCTGCATCCCATGCCTGAAAATCTCACCTGCCTTGTCCTCTAAGACAACTGACTATCATTTGTCAAAACACTGTTCAAAATCCATTTCCTTTCTTACTAACGTCTTGTTACCAAAGCCTCAGGAGAAAAAAACTTTTAAGTTTAGTCTCTACAGGAAGAAAAGAAATGGTGAAAGGCCAAGTCATTCTGTGTTATTTATGGTTAAATGCTTTTCCTTAATATTTGAGTCTAATTTGTCTTTGCTTCCCTAACATAAATTTTAGGGTCATTTGAGTCAAATTCTGTCACCTTCATTACTGTGTTAAATATACTATATGCATAATATTCACACTCTCCCAGTGGAAATAAAAAATAGATCAACACTATATAATTAATTTATTTTTGAAAATGGATCACGTCCTTGTGAAATGGTCGTCTATTAAAAACCAGAACAGACGTTTCAAATTGGAAGTATAAAAATGATGTAAAATTGAATTAATGAATGCACTACATTTCACATGTAATGGACAATTGTATGACCAACTTTTGTAAATATTAGAATTCAGGCACTTACTTTATGAAAAAAAAATGTTTTCTGTCCAGTATGGCAAGCAAAAGGCATATGCTCATTCAATACTAAAAGCATAGACCTCAAAATTATAGATAATGGAGGGAAATGTCATCACTTTGAGCCAAAAGAAAAACAAAGAAGTATGTAGAATGTAGGGAAACCTGTATTTGTATAATTATCTTTATTCTTCACAAAGCTAAGATTTAAAATTATGCATTTCTAAGAGAAGCACGCCTTTGGTATCAACTTAGCATATTTTCCTAGAGCTCTGTAACTCAAAGGTATTGAAGAAAGCACATCATTTTTACATTAAAACAGATATATATTACAGACTAGAATGCAAAAGCCACATGAATTTTTAAAATAAAACAGATGACTTCAAAGAAATTTCACAGTTGCAGCAGATCCCTAGGGGTGTATATTCAATCTTCGCTTCCATTAGGGGTACTTTTGTTGGAGACGTTTATGAAACATTGCCTGGAGATTTCGAAAGTGGTTTTGTTTTTATTTGAATTTGTTTAGTTATTTAGTTTGCTATTATTGCTGGGACAGGAGAGGCAAGCAAGTAAAGAAAGAAAATACAGTATTTTCTTCTGAACATAAATTTTTATATATCTGAAGTTCAGAAGCAAATAGTAAATAATATCTTATTATTGGTGAAATTAATTAAATAATACTGTTGAATTATCTTATTCTGGGGTAAATTTTATGCCTACAGTTCCTTTCATTAGTGACTAACAGGTTAGTATGTCTCAAGAAAGAAATAATTGTGGCTATACAGATTTTGATATCCTCAAACATTAAAAAATATCTTTTATAACCACAATTATCTTTTTCCTAATTTTTATTTTTAATGATTATACATGTGTGGTGCAGTGTCTCTTGTTTTATGTGAACTTGACAAAAACCAGACATTTGGGGAGAGGGAACTTCAATTCAGAAAGTGTCCTCATCAAATTGCCTGAGGCAAGCCTGTAGTGGATATTTTTGATTGATGGTTGATGTGAAAGGGTCCTGCTCATTCTGGGTTGTGCCATTTCTGATTTGGTGGTCTTGGGTGATATTAGAAAGCAGACTGAGTATGCACTCCCACATCCAGTTACCTGCCTTGAGTTCCTGCCCTGATGCTCTTTAGTAATGAACTAGAAGTTGATTTGAGATGTATTGTTCTATAACAGCAAGAGAAATGCTAACTAAAACATGTGAATATATGCTTATATATAATAGACATATAATATATGAAGTATTTATAATTTACTAGACATATTTGGTGAATTCTTTATCTACTCTCTTCTCCAGAGCTATAACTTTAATTTTTAGCTGTCAGGATTTTTGTAGTTTGATTTAAAATTTTCACTGTTTTATAGGTTAGCTCCAGAGATTTAACCAAAAGGGTTAGTAAAGTTCAATTAAAACTATTCTATTCAATGCAGGAAAATTATATTAATGTATTTGAAGGCATTATTAATCCTAAGGTTTTACATAAATCCAAAATCGGTTTCACTTCAGTTAAATTAGTGCTGTTTTACTATATAAAAACTAGTTAAGTTTTCCACAAGCAATGATAATTTCTTATGAATTAAATTATATTTTTTCAGTCAGCTTTGCCTTTTGTTATCGGTATTGCTTCTATGTCATATTGTTAACTATTTATTTACACTGATTTCTTTTCAGGATTAATAGTGGGAAATTTAACATTAAAAAAATCTTGTTTGGAAACTCTAGGAACTAAAGATGTAAATTAGAGTAGAGAAAGCAAAAACAAAACATTTTAAGAAACATTAGGTGATAATGAATGTCAAATATTAGAATTTAAGAGTTGGAGGAAAGAGAAAAATATTCAAGTACATTAGAACCAGTAGAAGCTTTAGAGGTCACCTAGTTACTGCGAAAAGTAACCCAGAGTGGGACTGAGTCCAGCTTAATCATTTTATAGTGGAAAAAATGTTCCCACAAATGATGAAGAAATTGACCATGATCACACTGCTGTATGGAAGACTATTCAAATTTCAGCCATATTTTCACACTTGAGACTCACACAGAGATATTGGAAAATATACAGAAGTAAACACTGAGCGATTAAAACTCCTACTATAGCTATAACTGCCCCCTCCTCTGTGTAGTTGTCTAAAGGCTGTCTTACTCCAATTGCACAGAATTATCTTTTTATTATTGCTGTCAGTAGCAGCATTGGAGCATTATTGATAATAGAGCACATTCCATATACAGATTAAAGAAAGAATATTAAGAGCTGCAAAGGAAAAAGGCCAAGTAACTTATAAAGGTAAACCGATCAGACTTACACCTGACTTCTCTATGGAAACCATGAAAGCCAGAAGGTCCTGGATAGAAGTACTACAGAAACTAAGAGACCATGGATACAAACCCAAACTACTATACCCAGCCAAGGTATCGTTCACTATCAATGGAGAAAACAAGACATTCCAGGATAAGAACAAATTTAAACAATACCTTGCCACAAATCCAGCCCTACAGAAGTAATAGAAGGAAAATCACAACCCAAGGAATCCAGCATTGCCAACACTGCCTACAATAACCCAGGCATCTAGCGACCCTTCAACAACACAACTCAAAGAAGGGAGACACACAAACTCTACTACCAAAAGCAACAAGAATAACCGGAGTAAACAACCACTGGTCATTAATATCACTTAATATTAATGGTCTCAATTCACCTATAAAAAAGCACAGGCTAAGAGATTGGATACGAAAACAGGATCCAACAGTCTGCTGTTTGCAAGAAACTCATCTCAACCACAAAGACAGGCATCTACTCAGAGTAAAGGGTTGGGAAAAGGTTTTTCAAGCAAATGGTCCTAAGAAAAAAGCAGGTGTGGCCATACTAATTTCTAACAAAACTGACTTCAAACTAAAATCAATCAGAAGAGATCGAGAGGGACACTTTATACTCATAACAGGAACAATTCAGCAGGAGGAAGTCTCAATCCTGAATATCTATGCCCCTAATATAAAAGCACCCACTTATGTAAAAGAAATATTGCTAAAACTCAAGGCAGACATCAAATCACACACACTAGTAGTAGGAGACTTCAACACACCTCTCTCACCAATGGACAAGTCAATCAGACAGAAAACTAATAGAGAATTAAGAGAATTGTTGGAGGTAATGAATCAAATGGACTTAACAGACATCTATAGAACACTCCACCCAAATAGGAAAGAATACACCTTCTTCTCTGCAGCTCATGGAACCTTCTCGAAAATTGACCACATACTTGGAAACAAAGGAAACCTCCACAGATACAAAAAAATATCAGTGTCCACCTGTGTCTTATCAGATCACCATGGATTGAAGTTAGAAGGCACCAACAATGCTACCCGCAGAAAGCCAACAAACTCATGGAAACTGAACAGTCAACTACTGAACCACACCTGGGTCAAGGAAGAAATTAAGAAAGAAATTAAAGTCTTCCTTGAATTTAATGAAAACAAAGAGACAACATACTCAAACCTATGGGACACGATGAAAGCAGTGCTAAGAGGAAAGTTCATAGCACTAAGTGCCCACTTAAAGAAAACGGAGAAAGCATACATTGGGGACTTAACAGCCCACCTGAAAGCTCTAGAAAAAAAGAAGCAGACACGCCCAGGAGGAGTAGAAGACTGGAAATAATCAAACTGAGGGCAGAAATCAACAAAATAAAAACACAGAAAACAGTCCAAAGAATCAATGAAACAAAAAGTTGGTTCTTGGAGAAAATCAACAAGATTGACAAACCCCTATCCAAACTAATTAAACGACAGAGAGAGAACACGCAAATAAATAAGATCAGAAATGAAAAGGGGGACATAACCACAGACACAGAGGAAATTCAGAGAATCATTAGATCTTACTACAAAAGCCTGTATGCCACAAAACTGGAAAATGCAAAAGAAATGGACACTTTTTTAGATAAGTACCATATACCAAACCTAAACCAAGACCAGGTGAACGATCTAAATAGACCTGTTAGTCGCGAAGAATTAGAAACAGTTATCAAAAGTCTCCCTTCCAAAAAAAGCCCAGGACCAGATGGTTTCAATGCAGAATTCTACCAGAACTTCCAAGAAGAGCTAATACCTATACTCCTTAATGTATTTCACAATATAGAAACAGAAGAGTCATTGCCAAATTCCTTTTATGAAGCTACAGTTACCCTGATACCAAAACCACACAAAGACCCAACCAAGAAAGAGAATTACAGGCCTATCTCACTGGACGCAAAAATTCTCAATAAAATACTGGCAAACCGAATCCAAGAACACATTAGAAACATTGTCCATTATGATCAAGTAGGCGTCATCCCAGAGATGCAGGGCTGGTTCAACATACACAAATCTATCAATGTAATCAACCATATAAATAAACAGAAAGAAAAAAACCATGTGATCATTTCATTAGATGCTGAAAAAGTATTCGACAAAACTCAACACCCCTTTATGATAAAGGTCTTGGAGAGATTAGAGATACAAAGGTCATACCTAAATATAATAAAAGCTATTTACAGCAAGCCGACAGCTAACATTAAATTAAATGGAGAAAAACTCAAAGCCATCCCACTAAAATCAGGAACACGACAAGGATGTCCACTCTCTCCATACCTCTTCAATATAGTGCTTGAAGTTCTAGCAATAGCAATAAGACAACATAAGGGGATCAAGGGGATCCATATTGGAAAGGAAGAAGTTAAGTTTTCGTTATTTGCAGATGATATGATAGTATACATAAGCGACCCCAAAAACTCTACCAAAGAACTCCTACAGCTGATAAACACCTTTGATAATGTGGCAGGTTACAAAATCAACTCCAAAAAATCAGTTGCCTTCCTATACACTAAGGATAAGGAAGCAGAGAGGGAAATCAGAGAAGCATCACCTTTCACGATAGCCTCAAATGGCATAAAATATCTTGGGGTAACTCTGACCAAGGAAGTGAAAGATCTATTTGGCAAGAAGTTTAAGTCTTTGAAGAAAGAAATTGAAGAGGACACCAGAAAATGGAATGATCTCCCTTGCTCTTGGATTGGGAGGATCAACATAGTAAAAATGGCAATTCTACCAAAAGCAATCTATAGATTCAATGCAATCCCCATCAAAATCCCATCAAAATTCTTCACAGATCTGGAGAAGACAATAATCAACTTTATATGGAAAAACAAAAAACCCAGGATAGCCAAAACAATCTTATACAATAAAGGATCGTCTGGAGGCATTACCATCCCTGACTTCAAACTCTATTACAGAGCTACAGTATTGAAAACAGCTTGGTATTGGCATAAAAACAGAGAAGTCGACCAATGGAATCGAATAGAAGATCCTGACTTTAGCCCACAAATCTATGAACACCTGATTTTCAATAAAGGAGCTAAAAGTATACAATGGAAAAAAGAGAGCATCTTCAACAAATTATGCTGGCAAAACTGGATGTCAATCTGTAGAAGAATGAAAATAGATCCATATCTATCACCATGCACAAAACTAAAGTCCAAATGGATTAAAGACCTCAATATCAGTCCAAACACACTGAACCTGATAGAAGAGAAAGTGGGAAGTACTCTACAACACATGGGCACGGGAGAACACTTCCTACATATAACCCCAGCAGCACAAACACTAAGGACATCATTGAATAAATGGGACCTCCTGAGACTGAGAAGCTTCTGTAAAGCAAAGGACACTGTCACTAAGACAGAAAAGGGGCCAGGTAGTTTGGATGCTCACCTTAATAGACCTGGATGGAGGTGGGTGGTCCTTGGACCTCCCACAGGGCAGAGAAACCTGCTTGCTCTTTGGGCTGAGGAGGGAGGAAGACTTGATTGGGGGAGGGGGAGGGAATGGGTGGTGGTGGCGGGGAAGAGGCAGAAATCTTTAATAATTAAATAAATTAATTAATAAAAAAAATAAAGAAAAAAAATAAAATAAAATGGTGCACTGAGCTGAACAGAAAATTCTCAACAGAAGAAGTTCAAATGGCCAAAAGACACTTAAGATCGTGCTAAACTTCCTTAGCAATCAGGGAAATGCAAATCAAGACAACATTAAGATACCATCTTACACCTGTCAGAATGGCTAAAATCAAAAACACCAATGATAGCCTCTGCTGGAGAGGTTGTGGAGAAAAGGGCACACTCATCCATTGCTGGTGGGAATGCAAACTTGTGCAACCACTTTGGAAAGCAGTGTGGCGGTTTCTCAGGAAAGTCGGGTTCAACCTACCTCTCGACCCAGCAATACCACTATTGGGAATATACCCAAGAGATGCCCTAACATACAACAAAAGTATATGCTCAACTATGTTCATAGCAGCATTGTTTGTAATAGCCAGAACTTGGAAACAACCTACATGCCCTTCAATGGAAGAATGGATGAAGAAAGTATGGAATATATACATATTAGAGTACTACTCAGCAGTAAAAAACAACGACTTCTTGAATTTTGCATACAAATGGACGGAAATTGAAAACACTATCCTGAGTGAGTTAAGCCAGACCCAAAAAGAGGAACATGGGATGTACTCACTCATATTTGGTTTCTAGCCATAAATAAAGGACATTGAGACTATAATTCGTGATTCTAGAGAAGCTAAATAAGAAGGTGAACCCAAAGAAAAACATATAAGCATCCTCCTGAATATTAACCTTCATCAGGCGATGAAAGAAGACTGAGACAGAGACCAACATTGGAGCACTGGACTGAAGTCTCACGATCCAAAGGAGGAGCAGAAGGAGAGATAGCACAAGCAAGGAACTCAGGACCGCGAGGGGTGCACCCACACACTGAGGCAATGGGGATGTTCTATCGGGAACTCACCAAGGCCAGCTGGCCGGGGTCTGAAAAAGCATGGACAAAACCGGACTTGCTGAACATAGCGGACAATGAGGACTACTGAGAACTGAAGAACTATGGCAATGGGTTTTTGATCCTATTGCACATAATGGCTTTGTGGGAGCCTAGGTAGTTTGGATGCTCACCTTAATAGACCTGGATGGATGTGGGTGGTCCTTGGACCTCCCACAGGGTGGGGAAACCTGATTGCTCTTTGGGCTGAGGAGGGAGGAAGACTTGATTGGGGGAGGGGGGGAATGGGAGGTGGTGGTGGGGAAGAGGCAGAAATCGTTAATAATTAAATAAATAAATAATAAAAAATAAAAAAATTTGAAATTAAACAATTGATTCAGTTTTAATTAAGGGGCTATTTATCAAAATAAGATATTATGAGTAGTTGGTTACTGTTCACTATAAAGAAGGGAAGCTAGGCAAGTAATTTAAGACAGTGTGGCTCAAGAATATTTCCTACTCTAATTCACTTCTTTCAGTGAGAAAGTTAACAGTAAAAACAACTGACTTAATGATAGAACCTGAACTACAGAGATCACCAAACAAAAGATGTTTATGAGGGGCATTAAGGGTTGTCTCATAGGGCCAATAGGAGAAGCAGTAGCTGCCATCTTTTTTCTAATACCTGAAAAATTACTTCTGATTCTCTATTGTTAATTTCCTGATAAAACGATGAATTTGGGAATAAAGTTCTAGTGTTTTTTGAGCACTTTTCTTATGTGCACTCACAGGATTGAAGATACGAGAAAGTTCTAATCTGTACAATTTCTGAGCAGATTTAGACTTTGAATTATTTTCTTTTAGAATCAAAAGGGCATATTGTACCAATGTGGAAAGCATACATTTAGTGTGTGTGTGTGGTTCTGTGTGTATGGATGTGGAAGTCATAGGAGAACTTGAAAGTCCTGAAGGAGTTGATTTTCTCTGTCTTATGGGTGGTGTAGAGAGGGTCAGATCTCAGATCAGCAGACTTGGCTGCAAGATTAATCCTTTACCCACTGAGCCATCTTTCTGCTAATATCATAGAATGTTTTGAGTTTAGTTAAGTGATAGTCTGAATAAAACTGAGAGCACATAATACAATATCATTTTAATAAACATGTTAATATGTTTGCTTAGCTTCTTTTGGATTTTGGTGTGTATATTGTTTTAAATAATTGAGCAATTTTGTCAGAGATTCCATTTTATTCTATTCTGTTCTATTTTGTGACTACCATAAACATTTGAATATTGTAGGAGAATACCATTAAGTTTTATGGAAACAAATATTTATTTAAAACATCCTTGCTTTCAACAAATTTACTTGTTTTTACAAAGTTGTCCCTGAGTGTTTAAAAACCAAGTTTCTTTTTTGAGATAAAAACAATGTCAGGTGTTTGCATGAAATTCCAGTGCTAACACAAAATAAAAAAAAGAAGAAGAAATTCCAATGCTAAGAATTGGCTGCAAGTTCAAACCCATCCTTGGCTGCATACTGAGAACCTATTCTAGAAAACAAAATAACAACCTGAACAGAAAGTAAAGTAAGAGAAAGAATATGAGATCTAAAACAAACATGTGTTGCTTTTTTTTTAAGTATGATGCAAACATTTATGGTGAGAGTTACCCTCTCTGCATTAAGTTCCTAATATATTATTGTTGACCATACATTGTTTGGATTTGCATGATGTGTACAATATACTTCACTTTTGTTGGTTTATTCATTTATTTAATTTTGCAATGCTTGGATTCAAGTCCAGCACCTTACAGATTCAGGCGATTAATGACTCCACAGCTTCTAACAGATGTTTCTTAAAGATTTGCGTAGCTTACTTGTCAAGGTATTGTACTTTTATTTGTTAGAACACCTTAGCCTTTATATCCCAGAGACTTTTTGGCTGGTAAATTACACCACTTTCACTATGACTATGTCAGAACCTAGTCTTCCATGTTTTTTTTTTTCCCAAACTAAAATATCACCTCCATTTCACAACAATTTTATGCTTTGTGTGACTTTTTTTTTTATTCCCATCCTTCTTTAGAAAGGCCTCTGTTCTGACTTTCAAGAATTTTTTGCTTCAATTGTGGATGAGAAAACTTTTTCTAACTTCTTTTTTTTTACTTATTTATTTATTTTTATTCTTTTTTAATTAAAATTTCCACCTGCTCCCCATTTCCCATTTCCCTCCCCTCCTCCCAAATATTGCCCTCCCCCCACTTCCCTCCCCCTATCCCCACTCCTCTTCTCCTCCCCCCACTCCATTCCCCCTCCCTCTCGATACTGAAGAGCAGTCCAAATTCTTTGGCACATGTTTGCTAAAACAGGTTTGTAAGGGAGACCCAGCCAATCACCTGTAGGGGAGACCCAGCCAATCATCTTGCTAAATATACCTTTTATGATGTCTATAGTTGGCAGTAATAAACACTAGTATTTTTTCTCAGAACTTAGTAAGTGCAGTATTAAGCATGGATATAGAAAAGAAGATTGTGTGATTTTCTTTAAAAAGTCTTGCTAGGTGATTGGCTGGGTCTCCCCTACACAGGTTAAATGATTGTCGTTGGATAGTATTGTCAAAGTGTAAGGGCAAGGTAGGGGCTTAAAGTATAATCACAGAAATGAAGCAATATCAACCATTTCTGTCACAGGAGTCATATATTAAAAGAGAGATAGATTGTGGTTCTAATCAGATATTATGTGTACCACTGCAGAAAATAGCTGAAATCTGGTAATAAAACGATCAAAAGTATGCTCTTTGGTGTATAATTTAGAAGGGTGCCTCATGATTGCATTCTCAGGAGGAAATTCAAAGGTAATGTTTATCTTAACTACTGTTGCTTCACTTAAATATACCTTTTATGATGCCTATAGTTGGCAGTAATAAACACTAGTATTTTTTCTCAGAACTTAGTAAGTGCAGTATTAAGCATGGATATAGAAAAGAAGATTGTGTGATTTTCTTTAAAAATTCCTAAGTGTGAAGATTGCACAATTAATCAATGCTAAGGATTTATAAGCTGTGTTTTGTGATTTTTATACTATAACAGTAAAAAAAATTATATTAACAAAACTAGAGAAGCTATAAATGATTTATAAGTTTAAGATAAACTAATAATAGTTTTTATTCTAATTTTAATTGAAATATTGTTAGAATTATGTATGTGTGTATTTAATGAAGTCATACAAACTATAAACACTGCTTTACTTTCAAATTATCATCCTTTCAATGCATAAAAGTTACATCAATGGCTACAGAGCCAACTCAGTGCTTAAAAATACTTGCTGCTCTTTCAGAGCAAACAACTTCAGTTCCCATCCCCTACATGACAGCTCTCATGAGTAACAGTATCCAAAGGATCCTATACTGTCTTCTAGACATGAAGGACACCATACATACCTGTTGCCCATGCATGTATGCATGAAGGCAAGCACTCAAACATTTAGAATATGAAACTAAACAAATGATTGTTTTAAGTTACATCCATAGAATTTAGGGTCTCATTCAACTGATTTTTTTGTTCTCCATGTACTGAGAATAGTCTTCCACTCTATAATGCTTAGTAAATAATAAACAGCTCTGTTTTCCACATTCTTGAAGGTGTGATCATTAACAAAACATGTTTGTTTAGTGGTATTAGCATTGAGACCTGGTGTCTTTTAAATTGTAATTTGTGTGTATCTTCTTTTAAATATGTCATGTTTCGTTTGATGACTATTTTAGGAACTAGATTTATGCCTTAGATTAATTTGGGCGTCCATTCTTGTGTCTCACAGACCATATTAGCTAAACACTCTTCTGAGAAAATACTGTCACTCAGGCAGAATGGTTAGTGTCACTTGTCAACTTGACAGAATTTAGTCTCACTGGGAGTCTGACCTCTGCAAATGCCTACATAGGATTGTCTTGATTAACTCAGGTGTGAAGACTCTCACACTCTAGATCGGGGTTCTCAGCTTTCCTAGTGCTGAGAACCTTTAATACACTTCCTCATGTTGTATAACCCCAACCATAAAATTATTTTTATTGCTGCCTCATAATTGTAATTTTACTACTGCTATGAATTGAAGTGTAAATATTTGATATGTAGGATATCTGATATGAGATCCCTGTGCTATGGTCCTTTTACTCCCCCTCCCATGAGCTGTGAGTCAGAAACAAAACAACCTTTTTCTGAAATTATTTTCTGCAGGGCATTTTATCTTACACCAACAGGAAAAGAAACTTAGAGGCCAGGGTTATAACATTCATATTAACTTTTTAGGGTGCTTTTAGATGAATTAGAGGAAGAATAAAGTATAATAGCACATGTACACAGAAAGTGAGATAATGAAGCTCAATACTTTGTGTGCTATCCTTTGAGATCAGGGATCATTCATTAAATTAGAAAGTATAAGAGTTTATCTTGCTTGACTAAGTCTGAAGACTTCAGTGTTTTGTGAGGTCAAACAATTAATGTTTTGATATTTTGTATTGCATTTCTTTTCCCCCTCAAACTAATTATTTCTCTAAAATTTACCTTCATTTGAAATAGTTGACATGTAAGAATATATACTTAACTATACTGAGATTTTAAATGATAATGAAGTGGAAATATCTTGGAAAGTACAATTTAATTTTCTGCATTTACTAATCAAGGTAGAATATCCTATCTGTGAACATTATCTTCTTTGAAAAAAGAATCAGTTATACACATGAAACTTATCTGTGATCAATTGTTCTTGTTTCCCAAGGAACTATAATCAGTTAATGATCTTCATTGTCCTGCCTGACTTTGGCCTGCTAGTGTTTTTTGTTTGTTTGCTTTTTTGAGTTTTGTTGTTGGGTTTTGTGTGTGTGTGCTTGTTAGTTGGTGAATTTTTTTTTTTTTTTTTTTTTTTTTTTTTTTTTTTTTTTTTTTTTTTTTTTTGACAGGGTTTCTCTGTGGTTTTGGAGCCTGTCCTGGAACTAGCTCTTGTAGACCAGGCTGGTCTCGAACTCACAAAGATCCGCCTGCCTCTGTAGTTGGCGAATTTTTACAAGACTGAGTTTCTCTGTGAGTAGCCCTGGCTGTCCTCGAACTCACTCTGTAGACCAGGCTGGTCTCAGACTCAGAGATTCACCTGCCTCTGCCCCAAAATGCTGAAATTAAAGGCTAACACCACCACACAGGCTTGTAGTGTTTTTTTTTTTTTAATGTGATGTGTGTGTGACAAACACAGCAATTTGGAAGATGATTTTAATGCTATATTTATGTTTAAATGCTATATTATTAAATTGTTAGCAAATATCAGAACTAAGAGGAAACAAAAAAGTTCAGTCTGTCATACCTAATTACCAAAATGTACCAGTAACAGTTAATATGAATTTGATCACTTCTGTTTTATTCTATTTCTCAAACTGAACCTGAAGAGGGTATCTACAATCAAGAACAGTCACTCTGTCACAGGCTGGCAATGTTTTCTCCAGCACTGTTATTGCCAACTGTCAAAAGGTTCAGTGTGTGTAGCCATGGATGGCTGAGTACTGTAATACCTTAGCTATAAAGTTAAGAACAGGATTAGGGTGTGGCTCAGTGATAGAGGGTTTATCTAAAGTGGCTGAAGCCTAGGGTGTGATCTCTATCATCATTAAATAAGCAAACAAATAAAATAGCAACTATCTTTATTGTTCTTGATAATGCTTCCTAAAATACTTGCTTTCCAGAGTCTTTTTTATTTTATTTTCATGAAAGAAAATAGCACCTACTCCTTTTACATTCAAGAAGAAAAACAAATTGCTAATTAGATTGTTGTGAAGCAATCTTATCCGTTTTTTAGCTTTACACTGACTTTTCAAATACAGTGTTACTTTAACAGCCTTTGAAAAATCAGCATCTTCAGGGCACATTATTACTTCTTCAGATTCACTGACCATGTCTATTCCCAGAGGTATTGATATAAAAGGCAAAGCCAGGCAAGAATAACATTCATTTCATGAAAGTCTCACTGGTACTCTTATTAGATGAAGATAAAGGGGAAATGTTTCATAGGGAGTCATACGACATATTCATGTGTATAGCGTTTTTTTTTTGTTTTTTTTGTTTTTTGTTTTTTTTTTGTTTTTTTTTTTAAGTCAGACAAAACAGAATTTTGAAAGACTACCAGGTAGTGCTTGGAAAGGAATACAGAATTCTGTGGATTTCAAATGGGTTGAAAAATGGTTTAAATGTACTGAGCTGTTCACAGCCTCTGGCTTTTACTTTTTGTGTGAGTTATATCTAAGCAGGGATTTTATTATCGTCCATGTTTTTCATGCTGCTATAGTTAAAATTGTCAGTCCCATTACAAATCCACTATTTCAGATGGGGTTCATAACTCAGCTCTAGAAGTCACCCTGGGCTAAATATTGGCATACCCATTTAGAAACTGTGGTTCTAATAGTGGCTATGAATGTGATCAAATATATAGTAAACATTCAAATTAGCATATACTACTTTTATGGTATATAAGTGGATAATGTATTGTGGTTCCTTCATTATAGAAACTGTCTAAAAAATGTTAAAACTAAGTCACCATAATTGATCAACAAATTAACAAAAACTTTTTTTCAATCTATTTAGTCCTTCTAGTCAAGATAGAACTTACGTTGAAAACCATGATCAAAAGTACTTCCTGGTAGCACCTGGGTAATGGCTTCAAAAAGACACTCAGAAACGGATTAGTATTATGGCCAAATATTAAATTAATCTGGTCCAAATTTTAGTGAATGCCTTGGGAATAGAATAGTTTAACTGAAGCCACAGGTGCAAGTGTCTACCAGGGTTTTGTTTTGATAAGCAATATCATTATGTGATCCTAACTGCCCTGGAACTTTCTACATTTCCCAGTCTAGCTTTGAACTACTTTTTCTGCTGCCTCAGCCTCCCAAGTACTAATTCTTCAGATTATACCATTCCACACCCACTGCTACTAATTTTTTTCAAGATGAATATTCAACACCTTATTATTCTATCATTTTATTATAAAATAAACAGGTTTTCTTACTTAGTAGAATGACAATGTTTTAAATGAGCAAAAATATGAATATGTTTTAATCTTAAATTGGGATTACATATGAATCACAATCTTATTTCACCACCTATCACACCCCAGGCTAAAGAGCAAAGAGTTGTCTGTATTTTTTAAATGTATAAATTTCCTAGGCTGATCAATGTACCTGCTTATGAGGACATTGAAGTTTAACTTATCACCTGCTGCCAAGGAGTTTGAAGGATTAAATTTAGCTTAGTTACTTTTCTTCACTTACTTTAGAAGAAAAATTTGATGAAACTTTGTAGCAACTAGAGTTTGTTCAGTATCTTAGTCTTCCATATGTAGTTAACCACTTACACGCAGTAAAAGGACAGCAGCTCCTCAAACATTAACATTTAGGACTAAGTTTCTGGACTCCCAGGTATAGCTCCTATCTTCATCATCTAATGGTCACAGGGAAGAATGGCGTATATCCCTTTTCATGGACTCAGGCATTGAGGGAAGTGATATGAGAGGTATAGCACATGCTGTTTTGTTAGTTTAGAAGGAGGGAAATGTCAGTGGATATGGTCTGAAAATATGACATGGAAGATTTTCAGGTAGTGGGAATTAAGAGAAAAGTGGTATCTAGACAGAAGCTGTTTAGTATGCCCCTTTGAGAGCTGCAGAGTAGCAAACTAGAGTATTAAAGAGAAAGATGACAAGGGGCACCATGGCATGAGGTGAAAAGATACATGAATTCCAGGACTAGGAGAAAAGAACCCGAATAAATGTGCATATATCCTTCCTTCTAGACATTGCAAAGGAAGCGTTCTTTCTCAAAAGATTTCTTTTTCCCCTGTAAGTTACATGATTGCTACTTTGTTTTTGGTCATGTCATAATGACTTTAAATGGAGCCAACTTTATTATCTCTCTTAGTATCTTTTTTTCTTTTATGTAGACCTAGTTCTTCTTACTTTTATACATGTCACCTCATAGTTCCTCTTCTGTCCATCATGTCACCTCATTTAATTAGATAGGGTTGTTGTACTTAGGGAAATTTTGTTTCTGTGATATATAGCAACACTTTACTATTGGTTTAATGAATACAAGGTCCACTTGTATTTTTCAAATTAAGAAAAAATTAATTGAACTTGTGGAGAATCTGATTTTTTTGGAAAACAAATATAATGTAAACATTTTCCTTTTTTCTTGACCTGAATTCATTTTAACTCTGGCTTTTCCTCTTCTTTATTGTCTCATGTAGTGCAATGAGTCAATCAAAATTTTTTTGTTGCTATTTCTTGAGATTTCTTTTGTGGTTTGCAGTAAAGGGACCAGTACAGATGACATTTTACCTTTTGTTGATGTTGCTTAGGAACAGAACTGACAATCAGATGTATTCTTTGAGTTTAGATTTATAAAAGGGCAAATAACTTGGATATCATCATTGCTTGAAGAAACCTCTCTATCTAGCACTTTCCTTTTCAAACATTGTAGTTCACTAAATCATTAAAAAGTAACACATAGCTCTCCCCCCCCTCCCCCCCGCATTCAGAATGCACTGCTTGGAAAAAAATCACAGTAAAAAAACAAAACATCTAAAAGTATACTTTAGACAATAAAGAGCTTAAATGAGTCAACACAAATATCATATGGGGCTCCCATTATGCATAAAACTGATCATGATGCTATTTAACAATCAAATTCCAAAGCCATTGTTCTGAAACCAAGTCGCTGGGTTATAAAATGTCTGTTGTAGTTATTAACTATGGTCTGTGTTCTACAGATGAACTGAATGGGATTCTGTTCATTATTCCCACAATATACCTCTATATGCCTGTCTGTATTATTTTCCCTTAGATTCCCTCTAATATGTTGCAAACTGAAATCTAATCAGGTAGATTTTCATTCTCTTCACATAGGGTTTCCCTGCATACAACAAATGGAAGTGTAACATCTTCCATTGGACTTTCATTTTTACCATCCATGAAGGCCACCACAGTGCTTGAACATAGCTACAGCTATGTGGGCATTTAATTTTCTCTGTGAAACTATTATAATGCATAGCATATTTGGACTACTGTCCCTAGACATGTGTCTTTCTTAGACAAGTTGCTACCATATGAGGATATGTATTTGTATATCTTTGTTTTAAGTGAGAATGGGAAATAAACAGAGTAGTAAATTAAAACTACAGGGTCAAGCAATACAAAGGCACTTCATTTATTAAGAATTTAGCAGAGTAGGCAGCTGATAAGTGTGGTTTTGTGTGTATTGTGTACTTTGTATTTCACACAAACTCTGTGAGGTAAAGTATGTTTTTTCACCCCCTTTTTGAGATGAATCTTGAACTTGATAAGGTAGTGTGGCTTATGTAAAGTTTCCACAGGTAGTCAGAGGTCTGTCTTTTAACTTTCTAACATACTGAAAACTGAAGTTGAAAAGCTGGGATAATGGCCCAGTGGAGTTGCTACATTTTGAAATAATAACCGAAGATTATGAAAGAAAAAGGAGTGAAATTACATCACCTTTGGAATATGTTACCCTGTGTTTGATGAAGGAATGTTCTACAGTTTGTTAATCATCCTTTAGGACTTAGTTATGTGAAGAGCTAGGCTAATATATTTTAGTTGTCCTAGATATTAATGGAAAAGATGTACTTAAAATTAATTTTTTGATGCCTCTAAACCTGTTTTCCCATTAAACATTAAAGTTTTAAATAATACATTGTATGAAATTCTTCAGAAATCCAATTCTTAGGGTTATATTTTTTAAGAGTTTGGGTCTATAAAGAACTGTTAATAAAACTATGATATACTGTGTTCCATTGTTAATTGTGTTCATTGTTTTTGACTGGTCATTCATTCTAAATTCTAAATCAGAGTGGACACCTTAAAATATTTAAGAAGGTGAAGTACTTGAAGTAGTTCCACCTGACATTTGTTGGTAACATGGTATGGCTAGTCTCTCCTTAGAGAATACTAACTTAGTAAAGACTATGACAGAAATAACTCATAACTCTTCTTGCTGCCGTGCTTTTCTGTAAAGGAAAGGGGGAAAGGAAGATCATAGGCGGCTGTGGAACACAAGGATTGAGAATAAAAAGGAGGGTATAATCTTAAGTTTTCAGAAGATATCCAGCCAGAAGATTATAGTAACAATTATCACAGTTTTTATCCCTCCTACTGTCTAAGACACATATGTATTTGATTGTGAACCTACTTTAAATAGATTAACAAATGCTGTAACAAATATTTTATAAGGCTTTATGACCTCAGAAGTAAGTACTGAAGGAAATACCATTTGCATTTCCATGATCATGAATACCAAATGCTGTTCCTCCAGTACATAATAAACTTGGCATTTCACATCAGCATTAAAATATTATCACAATAGGTGGGCCATAGCTCTGTATTGCCTGACATTTTATAAAATGTAAAATATAATATGCCATTTGACCACTTAAGTAAAATGAGGAAAAATATTTTTAAAAATTCCCTGAACTCTATTTGTCCAAAATTCATGAACAACTGTACTTATTTTTTTTCCTCAAAGAGCTGAAGTGTTCTGTTCTCTGTTGGTAAAATTCTTTCTTGATTCTGATGGCAGTAAGAATAGCTCTGTACTAGATCTTAATGACAAATTGTGTTATTTGTAACACTGATGTCTGCCTTCATGGAGATTAATTACTAACTTTGTACTAAAGTAGTACTTCTGTTGAATTTGCTGCCTTTTAAAAACTCCCTTCCTTTGGTCATTTCTACTGATGATTTTCAGTAAAGTAGCTGACGAGTGCCTATGATTAGTTTGGCCAGATGATACTTCTTCTGGTAAATTCATTTTAAGCATTTGACAAGCTTGCAAAGATTAGTGCCAGCGGAACTAAAAATCTTTTTACAGAGGAAAGATGTGTGAAATTAGTTACTTTGCAGGTTACCGATGACTATGTAAATTTAAGTGACAATATATCTTCTCTGGTGTTTATTTGTGAATTGTTTTCTACTCTACAGAACACTTGGTTCAGGTATCCTTCATATGCCTATTCACATGTCATCAAATAGAGTGCTTAGAAGTTTCTGTGTTACTCAGTTCTACCTACCTAAACTCTAAAACGTTAGGAACCACAATATAAAATCAGCAACTCTGGATTAGAGTAGCATGAAAAAGAGAACTCCTTTGTTTCCATATTTCTATCATTCAATATCAAGAATGAACCTCTTTCCTAGCAATAAATATATTGTTCTTAAGAAGAGCAGTCAGGTGATCTAGTCCTAGATAGCTCTGAGCCATAATAGGGTTAATATTTCTTCATTGTTAACTATTATTTATCTTAAAGCATTTGTCTTCAATCCTCCCTTTTTTTTCTTTTTAAACATACACTATATGATGAAATCCCTCTGGTTGCTAATTCTTCTGCAAAATGTAATTGCTTAAATCAAATTGATTTTGGATTTTAGGTTTGAAGTATTCCTTACTATGTGACAGCATTGCTCAGTGTCATTCTCTCTCTTGTCTTTGGAAAAGTTCCTGCCCTCCTTTCTTGAGAGAAAACCCCTGCATTGCGGTGTTAGATTTTATATAATTAATGCTGGAATTATCATGTCATTTTTTCTCATGTTTGCTTTCATTTTTACCAATGAGAGTATTTTAGTTCTACAAATCAATATTTTTGCAAATAGACCAGTGTTTTATTCGCTTGATTCTAGTCTCTCTAAGTTTCTGTAGTTCACAGATTTGAATTTCTTTAGATTTTGATGATTTCAATTTGCTTATCAAACACCATCACTCATCTCATTACTGAATTAGTACTCACAGCGTACTGTCCCTGTTAGTCTTCCAGTATGTCTATTTTCTATCCCATCTTTCTTCTCTACTTCGCTTTTTAAAAATTGTAAATTTTTCTTGAAAATTTGTTTATAAATTTATGCATCTTGTGCTATGAACACCTTATGTCAAAACAGCACATCAAAAAAGGCAATCTGCTTATTGATTTTTTTCATCTATTGAATAAAGGATTAGGTTGGAAATAAGAAAACTGTGATGCTGTGTCTCACACTGACCAATGCTACAGACTGCTTCTAATTTGCTATCATTAATGCAGTATTCCTCTATTTTGCAGAGTTATCACCTAAATGTAGTTTCAAAGTCTAGATGATAATTATGGCTTCCTTGCATATTGGTTACAGTATGATTGGGTGATTGTTACATTTTAAGATGTGGGAAATGTTATATTGGTATAAATGATTGTTTTTAATATTTAAAGACTACTATGAACCCTGCGTTTCAGGACAATCCTTTAAAAATGTCACAGAACTTGAGATAGGATTATATTTCAATTTATCCTTGTTTCACCACTGCTATTTTCTGAATGTTCCCCAAATTTGCTGTGCAGAAACTTTATTAACAATGTGAAGCCGGTATTCAAATGTGGTATCTTTATAAGGTGATTAAGTTATGACAGTGACTATTTATGGATAAGATTCAGGCCCCAACAATAGTCTAAAGAGTTGGTTCCTTCCTTTTGCTTGTCTATCATGTGTGGACACTGATTCTGCTGGAAGACAAAGTAGTATCGTGTCATCTTGGAGGCACAGAGAATCCTCAACCATATCTATAAACTATCACTGCATTGATCTTGACCTCCAGAACTTCTCAGCCTCCAGAACTATGAGAAATAATTTTCTCCCGAATAGCAATTGTTAAAAATGTTATATTCTGTTGTGGTAACAACAACAAACAGATTTTAAACCCTACTGTATGCTCTAATACAGTTCAGTTTCTTCCATACATCTAGTAAATTATCATAAGGATCTTTAATGTGTGTGCATTGTATGATCATTGTTTGGGTGGGAGGCAATGATTTTCAGTATTAGAAGAATATTAGTTGTTTTAAAAAAATGATCTGAGAAATGTGAAGAAAATAGATGGAAGAAAAAACTAAAGTAGTAGGAACTAATCGTTTTCTTATTGCAATTGCCCAAGCATGAAGAACCTGAAGTAGAATAATTTTAGCTGGCATTAGGGAGCATTATTTAGCAGTACTCTTTTTTTAGGTACACAGAGAAGATACAATATAGTCCTGTGCCTGAATCGCTTGCTATGTATCTATATTTTTCTCCTGTTTGTTTGTTTGTTTATAAAAAGGAGAGGAGTGGCAGTAACTTGTGAGGAAGTATCTTAGTTCAATTAAAAATTATTTATCTCCTCTGATTTGAAGATCAAACAGAGTACAGCTAGAGTTACCTGCTAGATAGTACAACCTATGGTGTTTCTCTTAAGAAAGAGGTAGATGATGATAATTACCTAATTTTTAATCTGTACATACAAAAGTAATAATTAGGTTGATAGAATTGAAAGATCATTAGATTAAAGAGTCTAAGAATGGAAAATTAGAAAAAAATATCAAGAAAAGAATTTTGGGAAATATGTCATTCAAATAGGAAAATATGAGTTACTGTCTTGGATCACATTGCTGGAGCTACCAGAAGACTTTCAGTAGACTGGGAAATACTATCATCAGATTGCAGGGAGTTAATCAAGTCCCAGGTCATAAGAAGATAAAGTCATATTCCTGTGGGCTGCAAAACTAACTTGGCTTATTTTTGACTTCATGCTATTAAACCAGACCTTTCCCCCATTTTAGCACGTCATGCAAGTAGCGTTTTTTTAAATCATTTTTTTTTTGCAGACTTATAAAGCTGCAGTTTCAGATTTTGAACTGATCAACATGAGACAGATTCTCTTTAGCACCATTTCTGTTCTGGACAAAATTCAAGCTGGTAGTACTGATTACTCTGATATGCAAATGGTGCTATTTTGTTTTACAACTATCATTTAAAAAGCCATGTACTCATTAAAATAAATATGTGCTGCATGAAGAAGAAAAAAGGAGAAAGAAAATGGATATTATTTGTATTTTCTAGGCTGTCTGTAAGAGAACTGAATGTACTAATCTTCAAATACTAATGAACAACAAGAACCATGATTCTTAGGAAAATTTTAAAAAACACTATGTTATATTATATTCTATTTCTATAACCCTATGGTTGTACTTCCTTCTGCTTCTACTTTGCTATTGAAATTTTTGTCACTAAAGCCATGAGTTTTTCTTTCATTTTTCTGTTCTTTTTGAATTTTTCCTTTTGTTGACAAACAAATGTTAATTATCACCTGAACACCTGCCAATAGCTTGCTAATCTTGCACTTCATGCTCTATTTCAAATGGCTTTGACATTGCCTCACTCTGTCTTGTTTTCTTCACCTTTATTGTTATATCATTCATGTATATATGCATGTATTTCTTCATGTACTATACATGTACACACATATGTTCACAATTACTTGTCTGTATGCATATCATAATATAGTGAGGTAAGGGGTTATATAGTATAACATATAGCTTTTTAGCTCAATCTGCTGATGTGAATTTTGTTCCCTAGCTTCATATGAGGAAATGAGTAGTCTCTTTTTTTATTACTTTACTAATACTAGGAATCAAAATTTCCACTTCCTCCCCTCCACCTGCTTCCCTCCTGCTCTCTTGCTCATCCTCTTCCCCTCCCCCTCCAGTCCTAAGAGAGGGCAGGGTACCCTGCCATGTGGGAAGTCTAAGGTCTTCCCTGCTCCATCCAGGCTTAGGAAGGTATTCATCCAAATAGACTAGGATCCCAAAAAGCCAGTACATGCCATAGAGACAAATCCCAGTGCCATTATTATTGTCTTCTCAGTCTTCCCCAATTGTCAGAAACATTCAGAGGGTTCAATTTGATCCCATGCACCTTCAGTCCCAGTCCAGCTGGATTTGGTGAGCTCCTATTAGTTCAGGCACACTGTCTCAGTGGGTGGATCAAACCCTCGTGTTCCTGACTTCCTTGGTCATATTCTCTCTCCTTCTACTCTTCAACTGACATAAACTGTAATCATAAATCCAACTAGCTATGTTACAAATATGCAAACATACAAACGTGTATCTCAGTTAGTTCAATAATTATGAGTATTAAGTGAACTCCAAATTGTATTTTATAATACTAGGACAGTTGGGAATTTTGATTATCTACCATTCAAACTAAAATTTAGAATAAGTAAGAGAATGTAAAATGGTAGGAAATATTGCATTGGTGATTGTTCCATGACTTGGATTACTGATTGTTTCATAGAAATGTGGAATCTTATTTGTTGGAAGAGATCTTAGAAGATCATCCAATTTAATCTACTTTCATAATGGGGCAGTGGTAATATGGAAGTCCTTCCATTACAAGTTCCTAAGTTCCTATCACTAAAAATATGTCACCCTTTCTATAATGAGATCTGCCATCTTGTAAGTTTTCAGGTCCATGCTAGAGACAATATAGAATCTGAGATGCCCCACTTCTTTATAGTAGTAATTCAAATATTTAAACTCTTGTGAATTTGTCCATATTTTCATGGTATATCTTCACAATACACACACACACACACACACACACACACATATATATATACATATATATAAAATTTTCTCAACCTTTCCTTAATGATTATCCCATCCAGAATGGTGGTTGCTCCTGAAGCATGTTTAATAAAAGCTCAGAGATAAAAAGTGGGGCTCAACCTGAAGACCAGAAAAGCAAAGCAGCCAGCCATTGGCTTTTACCTTGATCTCAGGCAGAAAATAGCAGCCCTGCCTCCAGGATTCTCAGAATGAGACTGGGACTGAGGGCTGTCTCCTCCTGTTTTATAATCCTCTCTAGGGCTAGGATTAAAGGTGTGCATCACTGGGATTAAAGGCAAACACCACCCGGTTTCTATGGCAAACTAGTGTGGGATTAGAGGTGTGTGTTACCATTACATGCTCTATAAGGCTGACCAGTGGAGCTGTTTTACTCTCTGATCTTCAGGAAAGCTGCATTTATTAAAGTACAAATTAATTGCCACTACATTTGCCTGTTCTTTCTCATTTCCACTTCTACAAAATCCATGGCAGATTAGAATATCTTACTTTTTCTATTAATCTTACCTCTGTGGGTGTACATTATGGCTCTCTGGTCAACTAAAACTTTATCTCTATTTATTTGTTTTATTTTTCAACAGAAACTGTACATAAATTGGAATATAACAAATTCTAGGCCAATGTAATTCACTTTTTGAAATAAAACTAATATTTGTGTTTATTCTTATTAAGTGTAATTTTTTTTAAGTTTACCACGACCTGCTACAAAATTTCAAATCCTGATTCTGTCAGAAAGCATATTAGCAATCCCTTTGGGTGTTGAATCATTTGCAGACTTCACAAGTATTCTGTCAAACAGCTTCTTAGTTACCAATGTGCTAAAAATGACAATAAGAAGAAAATTCCATATGACTCAGAGAAGAAACCTCCTCCTGGGTTGTCATCAACTAACAATCAACAGCATTTGCATTTAATTTTCAGATCTATTTATCTTTTCATTATTTCAAGGTACTGTTTTTTACAGTACATAGGTGTAGTTTTATCAACCTTCCCTAATTTATTCTCTTATCCATGATGTTGCTCTTGTTCTCATCTCTTACAATTTCCCCTCCTGTTTAATCTCAGGCTCTTAGCTTTTAGAGCAAAAGGAAGCCCATTCTGGATCTGTGATCAGCTAAAAAGACTTATTTTGTTTTTATTTTTAAACAAACGTATGTATTCATGTTGTAAGACTTAGTACTTTTGCTCTAGTGCTGATGTGAACATTAGAGATCTGTTTTTCCAAAACCAGACACTTACATTCTCTTCATTACAAAAGGAAAGCAACAAAAACGAAATATGAAAAAGTAATCCATTTCTGCATGATGATGGCTGTCTGCAAAGAACTATAGGTCTGTTGTCAAGAAATGTAATTCACCCTTGTAAGAAAAAGAGTAGATAAATATGCACAGAAAAAAAAAAGCCACATACACACACACACACACACACACACACACACACACACGGAGGCATACCCAGAAAAAATAGCAAATCTTAGCATAATCCCTGTTATGTCTTAATTTTTTCACACAATGAGAATAATACCTACATCTAGGTTGTGGTTGAAAAGAATTTGCAAAGTCAGTCTTAACAAAAGAAAAGAATATAGAAGACAGGTGTTTTAGTAGTCTAGGAAGGGATGTCTTTTAGAAGACATTGGGGAGTTAAACAAGGCCATCAACTTCCACAATCAAGTTGAATAATATAAACTTCTACCAGGGCATCAAATTGGGTGATAACATGGTTATTAGAGATTTCTGCAGTAGCCAGAGAGCAAATTAGGTGTGGATTGGAAGAGCTTGCAAATTAGGTGTGGATTGGAAGAGCTTGCATAACATGAGCAGCAGCAGAAGCAATGGTCTACTCTCTTTGATCTGAATAATTGTGTAAGTAAGAAACCTAGAGTTTCATTTTTTGTATCTTCCTGTTTAAATAGTAGTTCTGTGGATGAAAATGAAAGGGGAATTACATAAACTAAGCTGTAGAAAAATTACGGGAAGTTTGTTATACGATTGTAATTGATTTTAACATCAGAATCTTCAATAATGAGTACATAGTTGAGCCAGCACTGGAATAAAATTAATTGAGTTCTTTGCTCTGCATAACTTTAATAACAGACAGATGTTAGCTTTCCAGTAAAAGCAATGAAGGTTATTCTCTAAATTACTTTGGATTTACAATGCTACAGAGCATTTTAATTACAATCATATGTGCATACTTTAAAAATAATTTCAAAACATTTTATTATGGTAATAGAAGCACATTTATGCATCATCATGCAACATGGATATCATTCTCTATGTTTATAAGTTTTGTATTTAAAAATTTTTGCTATGAGATTGCCACCGTCATTTACATTCTCTAGTAATCCAATTTTGAATTGCATGGGTATCTCTGAGTATGTGTGGACAGAGTGTTGGTGGAAAGCTTTAATTTTTAATTTTTCACTAAGAAAGATGTATAATACACAAAGAGTTGACATGTTTTTTTTTTCTTCACTATGGCAAGGCAACTGAAAATGAGGAGGAACGGGCACACAAAATATTTGGGAGATGTAGAAAATATTGAAAAGTTGGCAGACAATTCAGGTTTATGAACAAGTTTAAGATTGAAAATATTTTCCTGACTGTTGTAAAGGGTATGTGAAATGAAATGTTTGGCTAACAAAAGGCCACATAAGAACTCAGGGTAATCACTTAATGGCATTGACCCAAGGTTTTATACAAGTAGAATACAGAAGATAGTAACAACGAATATATATCACAAGTGTGTCTCAAGAATATGTGTAAATAATTATAAACCAGGTTTTCTCAAAATAATTGGAACATAATTGTTACATTTTTAATATAGTTTGCTTGGCAATAGTTCTGTACTAGTATATAATGCATAATGTTAAAATCTGGGACATTGTTAGAATTTCTGTCATCATTTCAGAGAGCATATTAACCTTCTTTTTGACATTCTAGTTTTATTTTAGCAAGTGTACTATGAAATTGAACACTATAAATGATAATGAAAAATATCTATTTCAATTACTGCATATAAGATCATTTTGTTCATTAAATATTGACAGCCCAAAATGGCTAATAACCTTAAGTAGATGAAGAAAAAATAGCTAAAAAATTTTTTCTGTGCCTACCTGAAAAGACAAAGAAAACCAAAATCTAGTAGAATTTATTGTGAGACCATGTAACCTTTAAATCTAGCATTTGGTGCAAGTTATCTGCCTCTGTAGGACAAGGCCTTAGAGAGATGCTTAACTAGGCAATTTTGATGATTGCAGAGTTCTTAGAGCAAGAGCAGAGGCATACATTGTCAAGGTGTGTGCAGTAAGGCTGCCTACTCAAACTCTGGAGACTTTTCTGTAACTTGTTAAGTTGTGTGCAATGTGCCTGGATATTTAGGCTCAATAGAAAACTTCTAATGCTCACACACAACAAAGAAGTATCAGAAACAGACCTAAAAATTAATTCTTTGGTTTCTAGTCACTTCCTTGCTATCTTCTGCTTTTCACCAAGTTTGCTGCACTTTCATGGTATTTCTACCCCTCATTGTTTAAGTCTGTACATTGCTTCTACCATCAGAATGCCCATCATTTATATAATTAAAGTTTTAGTTAGAGTAGTGTAGGTAATTAGCATAGTATATTTATACTTTTCTGAGCCAAGGAATTGGCATGATCCTAATTGGATAAGGATCATAAAGTTTTGGAAGTTTTTCTCTCAGCTGCCCTTTATTTGAATCAAGTGTTAGGCATTGTAAAACATGTGTTCTTTAAGATAAAACCTGTAGAATGTTTAATAACATTAATAGATGTATGCATATATACACATATATATGCACACACACATACTGCATCAGAAAGATAAGTCATACCAGAACTACACACCTATAATGCTCCACAAGCACGAGTGTGGAAATGAAGGACACTGGCTTATGAGTGAGCAGGATTCTGTAAGATATCTGTGTGGCAGTTCTCACCTGATCTCCATTATCTGGAAGCAGAAAGCAAACTCTTGATGTTTAGCCTATGTTTCTATGTTTTCTTACTCCCCCCACCCATTCAATCTGTGGTACTCTTTTTATCCTCTGTGGACCCAAATAACCATGCATAATATAAAACTAAACTACACAAGTGTTAGACTTTCTCCTTTGAACAATTAGGATACTGTGTTTTTTTTTTTTTTTTTTTAAAAAAATCTGAGTAGGATAGATTCTGTTAAAGTCTTTTGTATGTCACTAGGAAACAGGATTAAATAGTATAGAATAGGAAGGTAACCCTATTTCAGCAATACGAAATAATGCTCAGAACTATGTTTATCTTTGGTTTTTTATTATACACTAAGTGCTTTACTATATGTGGAATTTATAAATCTTCTATGGTCTAGAGCTTTCATCTTTTTATTAATAGAATATAAGTTTCCAATAATATTACTGAAAGAGGAAAATGAGAAGAAAGTTACTGGAGATACCATCATGAGTTTTGATGTTCTCCTCATCAGTGCTGAAATTATGAAAAGATTGTACAATAGTCATCTCACAAAAAAACTAATATGAAAGTAGTCACATAGAAAGAAGTATTCTTTCTTTCAACCCCTAATGCTAAACACGTACATCTGAATTCATGCTCTGTACTAATAAGATAGAGTGCATAAAAGAAAAGTTGATCCCTAGATCTAGAAATGTAGAGGGTCCTAAAAATGTTCTAAAACATGAGTCAATATGCAAAGTGTTCATTGTTCAGTAATTAAAGGGAAGCTTGGAAAATTCATACAAGAAACGGAGGTTAAATAAACGTAGAAATAAAGCAAATTTAAATTATTGTTTCTTTATTCTGAGATTACAGTTTTGTTATAAGATATCCTCCTTTAGTATAATAATGATGATGGAAATAGTTATTTTCTTCTGAAATACTTTATCCCAATTTGATTGTGTAGAAAATTGGGGACTCCTGTTCATTTTTCATTTCATTCACAGTATTTTTCTTTAAAATTCTGAAATCTTGAAACAAGTGGCCCAGCTTACTGTCCTATTAAACAGCTGAGAAAATTAAAGCATAGAGAGTCGAAAAAAAAGTGGTCAAAGATTCAAGGCAGAGAAATTGAATCATCAAATTGAGTCATCAAATTGAAACTTCATCATTCACATTTCTGGTCCAAAGCTTTGAATGAAGAAGAAAAATTGTGTGATATTTTTCCTAAATATTGCATTTGTATTTTTAAATTAACCTTAGCTTCGATAATTTTTCTTTTTTGCATTAAATTCACACTTCCTACATTTTGATATTCCAAAATGCTGCCTTTGATTACCCTCATTATGTAGTTAAATTAGTTTGTCAAGTACCTTTTAATTATTGATTTGTCTCTTATTTTATTAAACTGAAATAAAGGTACATTTGTCTGTTGAAAAATTTAAAGCCTTTTCTTTGCCTTTGCACTATGCCTGAGTCATCTCCTCACTGGCGTCATTTAATAAAGCCACTGATTGCATTCTATTTGGCAGCCTCCTGGTGCTAGGAAGTTCTTTCATTTTCTGGTGAAGATTATGCTGACAAGTTGGATGGAATGGGTACTAGTATAATGCATTTAATTACCAGTTACATACATTTATTTTACTCTGTTATCAAACAGTATTTTAACATCATGATAAATTATAATCTGACCCAAGGAACTGCCTCCTAAGTTTGTTTTCTCTTCTAATACTAGCATACCAAGCAAGGAGAAAATTTAGATCCATGTATGATAGTTCTAATTCCTGGATTTCATGTTTTTCATGCAATTTTTATATTTATATAATGCATTATATAACAAACATTAGTTTCTATATTGTTTTCAGCATACCTTTTCACACATTGTCACACTTTATATTCCCAGTAACATTGAAGGAATTTTTGGGTTTTTTTTTTAGCAATTTTAGATGATGTAACTATAGCAACTCTACCTCAATA